>NW_027508849.1:405000-437500 GCF_051911475.1 Siphateles boraxobius
AGAAGTTGTGTTGCATGCTCAGTGAGGAAAGGCCTGATCTTTCTGATGTTGTGCATTGCAAACCTGCATGATCGAGCTGTCTTTGTAATGTGGTCTGTGAAGGTTAGCTGGTCATCAAAGATTACTCCAAGATTTCTGACTGACCTTGTTGGGGTGATTGAGGATGAGTCTAGCTGGATAGTGAAGTCGTGCTGTAGAGACGGATTGGCAGGGAGAACGAGAAGCTCAGTCTTTGCCAGATTGAGCTGCAGGTGATGTTCCTTCATCCATGCCGAGATGTCCGCCAGACAGCTAGAGATACGTGCAGCTACTGTGGGATCGTCTGGTTGAAATGAGAGGTAGAGCTGGGTTTCATCAGCATAGCAGTGGTAAGAGAAACCATGTGCCTGTATGATGGGTCCCAGTGATGTGGTGTAAATGGAGAAGAGGAGGGGTCCAAGGACTGACCCCTGGGGAACCCCTGTGGTCAGTCGATGTGCTTTGGATACCTTGCCTCTCCATGCGACCCTGAATAACCTTCCTGTGAGATAGGTCTCAGGGAAGATCCAGTGATGCCCAGTGATGAGAGAGTGGACAGAAGGATCTGATGATTCACAGTGTCGAAGGCAGCAGACAGGTCTAGGAGAATGAGAACTGAAGATTTGGAAGCAGCTTTGGCGATCCGCAGGGCTTCTGTGACTGAAAGTAATGCGGTCTCGGTCGAATGCCCTTTCTTAAAGCCAGATTGGTTGACATCCAGCTGGTTATTCAGAGACAGGAAAGATGATACTTGGTTGAAAGCAACTCGTTCAAGTGTTTTTGCAATGAAAGGTAGGAGAGAGACAGGTCTGTAATTCTCTAGAAGTGATGTGTTTAAAGTTGTTTTTTTAAGCAGTGGGGTTACCCGAGCCTGCTTAAATGCTGTAGGAAAAATGCCAGTGTGGAGGGATGAGTTGATGATGTGTGTGAGTGCTGGTAGAAGTGTGGGAGAGATGGCTTGTAGCAGGTGTGAGGGGATGGGCTCTAGAGGGCAGGTGGTAGGATGACTGGAGAGAAGTTTAGATACTTCTTCCTCGGTTAGAGGAGAGAAGGAGGAGAGAAGGTTATTGGCTGTGGGAGAGGTTGGACTAGGTTCCTGTGTGTGTGGAGGAGAGAACTGACTGCTAATGGTTGTTGTTTTGTTAGTGAAGAAGTTAGCAAAGTCATCAGCAGTTAAAGAGGAGGTGGGTGGTGGTGGAGGTGGACAGAGGAGAGAGTTGAATGTCTTGAAAAGTGTTCGTGTGTTAGAGGCGGAGTTGATCTTGTTATGGAAATATGAAGATTTTGCGGCATGAACATCAGCAGAAAAGGAAGAGAGCAGAGATTGGTACATACTCAGGTCAGATGTATCTTATGATTTGCGCCATTTCCTCTCCATTGCCCTGAGTTTAGTCCGGTGTTCCCGAAGAACTTCAGATAACCAGGGGTTAGAGGGAGTAGCGCGTGCTGGCCTGGAGGAGAGAGGGCAGATAGTGTCTAAAGAAGAAGTTAATGTGGAGCATAAAGTATCCGTTGCGGTATTCACATCTAGAGATGAGAATTGTGAGGGTGAGGGAAGAGAAGATGACACAGCAGAGGAAAGATGGGAGGGAGAAAGTGAGCGCAGGTTTCGTCTGAAGGTAACTGGTAGGGGAGTTGGTGGAGTGTGGATAGTGAGTTGTAGATTGAAAGTAATGAGGAAATGATCTGAAACATGGAGAGGTTTCACCAAAATGTTGTCAGTGATGCAGTTGCGTGTGTAGACCAGGTCCAGTTGGTTGCCTGACTTGTGAGTACCTGTGGTGATGAGCCGATTGAGATCGAATGAGGCTAGGAGAGAGATGAAATCTGTAGCATACGGCTTCTCTAGATGAATCTTGAAATCGCCAAAGACTACGAGTGGAGTGCCATCCTCAGGGAAAGAGGACAGCAGCACATCCAGCTCCTCAACAAAGCTTCCCAGTTGACCTGGGGGCCGATAAATGACTACAATCTCGATCTTAAAGGGAGTTGTAAGTGTAATAGCGTGATATTCAAATGAGTTGTTATTGCATAGAGAGGAGGGAGTTGAGTATTTCCAATTGTTAGAAATGAGAATACCAGTCCCCCCACCCCTACCAGACTGGCGAGGGGTGTGAGAGAAAGAGAAGTTGTGAGAGAGAGCAGCAGGGGTTGCTGAGTCTTCTGGACGGATCCAGGTCTCAGTCAAGCCCAAGATATTAAGAGTTGAAAGAGATGCAAAGGCAGGAATGAAATCAGCTTTATTGACTGCTGACTGACAATTCCATAGACCCATAGAAAGAGAGGGAGGTGTGTGTGTGGATGAGAGAACGGGACGCAGATTAGCAGTATTGCGCTGCCTTCTGTGCGTGATGAGAGTGCGTTGTCGAGAGACAACAGGAATGTATTGAAAGCACATGTTGATTAAGGGAAATAGAGTACAAGTAGGAAAGGAAAGGGAGAAGAAGATACTTAAGTGCGTAGCTGGTGTCGTTGCTCGGTGGAGTCGCACAGGTAGAGTCGACGGTCTTTACCCGAGTCGGTCTTCACACGAGGAGGCTGAACGCTTCCGCTGGCGCTTCCGCGACAGTGCGCACACTACATAGATATAATGCGTACTAACGCCTGAGTGAGGACAGCTGTTTCTGCCCAGCAATTAACACAGCAAACGCAAATCACCCGAATAATGGGAGGAATCGAAACTAGCTGTTGGACAGCGCTCACTTAAGTGCTATAAAATTTAAACTGCAATACTGTTCAGAGCGGCTGTTATATAAAGTGGGAACGCGTCTAATTAAAATACAAATTTGTGAGAAGGCAAAACAAGAAAATAACCAGAGAATCGAAAACAACCTCACCTTCTGGTAGATACTACACTGAAACAACAGGAGAACTGGACATTCAGAAAAACGACTCGCGCGCTCTTGTCTTGTTCACGGACTGACCGCTTGTCCTGGCCTTGTTCTGGATCTCTTCGACTTTATGAGTCGACTTTACGACTTTACTCTCACTCACTCACTCACTCACTCAAACACACACACACACACACACTCACACATACACACACACTCACTCACACATAAACACACTCACTCACTCACACACGCACACTTGCACACGCACACTTACACACACACACACGCACACTCACTCACTCACACACGCACACTTGCACACGCACACTTACACACACACACGCACACTCACTCACTCACACACACACACACACACACATACACTCACTCACACACATACACACACACACACACACTCACAAACACACACTAATGCTGATTTTGGGTTTAAATGTGTAATTTGAGTTGTAATTTTCATGAAATTAAAGTCACAATGTAAAAAAGCTGACGCCTTTATTGTTATATTTCATGCTAAATATAATATCCTTTAATTGTAATAAAGTGTGATGAGGTTCAGGATGAGCGTCTGAGTCTGTGACTGTGTTTCAGCGGCGGCGCTGGGGAATCTGGTGTCGGACCTGGCTGGACTCGGGTAAACACTGAACTCATGTAACGCGTGTGTGTGTGTGAGAGTGTGTGTGTGTGTGTGTGTGTGAACTCACAGTGTGTGTGTGTGTTTGTGAACTCACAGTGTGTGTGTGTGTGTGTTTGTGAACTCACAGTGTGTGTGTATGTGTGTGTGTGTGTGTGAACTCACAGTGTGTGTGTGTGTGAACTCACAGTGTGTGTGTCTGTGAACTCAGTGTGTTTGTGTGTGTGTGTGTGTGTGTGTGTGTGTGTGTGTGTGTGTGTGTGTGTGTGTGTGTGTGTGTGTGTGTGTGTGTGTGTGTGTGTGTGTGTGAGTGTGTGTGTGAACTCACAGAGTGTGTGTGTGAACTCACAGAGTGTGTGTGTGAACTCACAGAGTGTGTGTGTGAACTCACAGTGTGTGTGTGTGAACTCACAGTGTGTGTGTGTGAACTCACAGTGTGTGTGTGTGTGAACTCACAGTGTGTGTGTGAACTCACAGTGTGTGTGTGAACTCACAGTGTGTGTGAGTGTGTGTGTGTGAACTCAGAGTGTGTGTGTGTGTGTGTGTGTGTGTGTGTGTTTGTCAAGTCACATTTATTTATATATTGATTTTTACAATCGAGTGTTTCAAAGCATCTTTACAGAGATAACAGGAAAATAATGCAACACATTTATATTTAGCAGTATAAACAACAGGAAATGATGTGTGTGTGTGTGCATGTGTGAGAGAGAGTGTGTGACCTCGCTGTGTGTGTCAAGTCAAGTCACCTTTATTTATACAGCGCTTTTTACAACAGAGTGTTTCAAAGCAGCTTTACAGAGATAACAGGAGAATAATGCAAGAGTTTCTAGAAGAAAACAGCGTCACAGTCCAGCGTAAGAAAACCGTGATGTCATCGTCCAGCTCTCAGCTCTCATATAATGGTGTCAGTGCAGGAGATCAATAATATTGTAGAATATTAAATTAAATGACGTGTGTGTGTGTGTGTGTGTGTGTGTGTGTGTGTGTGTGTGTGTGTGTGTGTGTGTGTGTGTGTGTGTGTGTGTGTGTGTGTGTGTGTGTGTGTGTGTGTGTGTGTGTGTGTGTGTAGTTTAGCAGGTTACGTGGAGGCTCTGGCGTCTCGTTTCGGGATGCAGATTCCAGATTTAACGCCCAAACAGGTGGACATGTGGCAGACCAGAGTCACGTCACACATGGTGAGACACACACACACACACACTCACACACAGATGTGTACGAGGCGCCTCAGTCGATCCTCACACTCCTGTCTGTGTGTGTGTGTTCAGGGAAAAGCCATCGGAGTCGCCATCGGGTGCATTCTGGGAATGTTTCCATTGCTCTTCCTGAACGACGATGACGAAGACGACGAGAAGAAGAAGAAGAAGAAGAATCTCCCGACCTCAGACTGACGCACTTTTATATCGGCATGACGACCACCGCATTAGTTTTGCCAAAGTCTGACGAAAATCAAGCGAATGATCAAACGGTAAACTGAAATGAATAAAAGATCATAATATAATAGTAGGAAGTAGAAATCTAAATAATTAAGTAGTTTAATCTAAAGATGAAGAATAGATGTGTTTAAATGAGCATGAGTTTAATTTTATCTCTCTGTCACATAACACTATTTTACACCAAAGAACGATAACTATAAAGCTGTAATAATCACTACGAGAATATGGAAGTCAGCACAACTATAACCATTACGAATATCGTTAGAATCACTTTGTTTTCCAGCCAATGAACGACAGCCAATCAGAATCCATCGCCAATGAACGACAGCCAATTTAGAATCTAACGCTGATGAGCGATAAAAACGTTGACAGCCAATCAGAATCTAGCGTGCATTAACGATAAAAACATTGACAGCCAATCAGAATCCATCGCCAATGAATGATAAAAACATTATCAGCCAATCAGAATAATCAATGATGAACGATAAAAACGTTGACAGCAAATCAGAATCTATCGCTGATGAACGATAAAAACATCAGCCAATCAGAATCTATCGCTGATGAACGATAAAAACATCAGCCAATCAGAATCTATCGCTGATGAACGATAAAAACATCAGCCAATCAGAATCTATCGCTGATGAACGATAAAAACATCAGCCTATCAGAATCTATCGCTGATGAACGATAAAAACATTGACAGCCAATCAGAATCTATCGCTGATGAACGATAAAAACATTGACAGCCAATCAGAATCTATCGCTGATGAACGATAAAAACATCAGCCTATCAGAATCTATCGCTGATGAACGATAAAAACATCAGCCTATCAGAATCTATCGCTGATGAACGATAAAAACATTGACAGCCAATCAGAATCTATCGCTGATGAACGATAAAAACATTGACAGCCAATCAGAATCTATCGCTGATGAACGATAAAAACATTGACAGCCAATCAGAATCTATCGCTGATGAACGATAAAAACATCAGCCAATCAGAATCTATCGCTGATGAACGATAAAAACATCATTAGCCAATCAGAATCCCTCCTGCTTTAAACACGTTTGTTTTATTTCTATGCTGGTCGTTTCGCAGTAATAAACAGGAATAGAACAGAATCAAACTTAATAAACGGAACATTATCATACATACGCTGGTGTAGTTATCGTTCTCGATGTGAACAGACTTTACTCTTTTACCCGTTTTATGGTTTGTTTTCACTTTAGATTTTAGCCGCATGTTTTTCCGTGGAAACATTTAGTGAAGAACGAAGTTTATTATTTGTTCTGTTTGAAGTGGGTGAATTAGGAAACTGTATTTTACATCATAAAGCAGAAATGTTTTATTAACCTCTCAAACTACGTTGATCCTGGACTCCTGATTTTAACTGGAACGTCTGTAGTTTTATTCTGCACAGCACAAGAGTTCTGCACACTCCCATCATGCATCAGGCTCATGAAACTGAAGCTCATTGGGCCGCTCGGGAGTGATGTCAGATCACATGATGAACCCGGAGATCTCCGTTACAAGAGTGAAAGACCAATCGATATATTCATTCATCACATTAGCTGAATGTTCAACGAAAACTATAAAATAATAAAATATTTAAAAAAACTAATTTTAGCATTTATCAATTTCCTTTAGCTTAAGTTGCTTGAAGTACTAAAGTATGAAGTTTCGTAACAGAATAAAAAATAAAACTGTAATTGCTACTTTTTTTCTCAGAATTTCATGAAACAAACTTGCAATTGTTATGAAGTCAGAATTGTGAGAAAAATATCAGAATTATAATTTCAAACTGTTTTATTCAGTGGCGGAAACAAGCTTCCATTTCTAAAACTAATTACACTAAAACTATATAGCCATATTTAAAAAAATGAGCATACTTATACAGCATTTATTACATTTAATCTCAACATTTACTGATACTTTTTAATGATCAAATGTTGTATTTAAGCCTAACAATGAACAGCTTTATTTTTTGCAGATTTAATAAATCCTGTAAAACGTTCATGTTAAAGTTAACCTTACTGTAAGGTTTTACTATAAAACGAATAATTATGACAAAAACGCACAGATGAATTAGTAAAACTTCTCTAAAATTAAAACGGAATCGGTTACACTTTATTTTAAGGTGTGCTTGTTACAGTGTAATTATATATTTCAGTATTATTGATGAATTATGTGTTCGTACTATAGGGTTAGGTTTGTTGTGAGATTAGTGCATGTAATTATGCATAATTTATAGTTATTACTATAGTAACTACATGTAACAAGGACACTGTAAAATAGTGTTACCAGAAAATCAAATCAAAAACTACAATAGTACATCAACGCAGCCTGGCCTCCATCAGGTCCTGTAGCAGATGAACATGAGTCTGATGCAAAGATGTCTGTTACTTTATGAATAGAAATACCTCTGGAATTAGTCATGTAATGACTTCTGGGTAATGCATAAATCAACACGCCCCAGAAACATATTAGTCATACTTCTTATTGGACACTATGCATTCTAATAAAAACTCATGTATATAATTATTGCACAGCCGTCTGTTCTACCGCAGCTATTTTACAGTATTTTGCTAATTCTATGATTATTTTTGTGAGACGACGTGGAATATTTGTACTTTTATAAATTCATTTGTCGCACAAAAGAACTATTGAAGCGAAAAGTACAATTCAAACACATCAAACCCGTTTTGTTCAGAAATATTGATGTTATTTGTGAATGTGCTTTTGAGAACATGAAGCTCTAAATGTCATTTTAAAGTTGTGTAGTTTAAACTGGTTATTCTTCAGATGATTACTGGTAACACTTTACAATTATGACGAAGAACATTTATTAATCTTGATTTCAACATTTACGAATTCACCACTCAAATCCAAAATATAATTGAATGGACCTGAGCTAACATGAACTAACAGCTGTGTTTTTATTAACTAACATTAAGATTAATAAATGAAGTAACAAATGAATTGCTCGTACTTAATGACTAACTAACGGGCTCTTTATTGTAAAGTGTTACTGAATTATAAATGAAATAAGCACCCGCTGAAGTTTTCACACTGCAACTGATTTCAATAAAATGCCTTTATTGACAATATAAAAACCACAATGCATCTTTATTATTATTATGTACAGTCTATGTGTTCATTATCTCTAACACAGAACTACACAGGTGAACGGGTGAGTTGTGTGTGTGTGTGTGTGTGTGTGTGTGTGTGTGTGTGTGTGTGTGTGTGTGTGTGTGTGTGTGTGTGTGTTCAGAAATAAACAGGTCAACATCTCTGCTACATCATATAGATGAAAACACACAGATTTCCAGCTGATCACTCTTAAGAATAACCCTTTATCATCCGTGCACTCCTTCCTTCTGTGTTCTCATCATCCCATCCGGAGAAAGTCTTTGACAAAAAACACAATTTTCTCAGCTTTTTGTTCAAAATGTTGCTTTTTATGAACTTTCAAGTGTTGTTGAAGTAATGCATAACGCCAGAATGAAATGTTTTCTTTAAAAGCAGATGCTTTGTTCTTTCTTTTGACATGTTTCAAACCTGTAAGACTTTCGTTCATCTTTGGAACTCAAAGATATTTTAATGAAATTGAGCGATTTCTGTCTATTCTCGCTAAACTCTTCACTTCATGAAGAGATCATTAAAGAAACACATGAACTGAGCAGAGAGCTGTATGAATGTTTGCTTGCGCTTGAAATATAAAAAAAATATTTATAAAGTCTTAGTGAACAAACAGTTGAGAAAGAAATCGGACGTGTATCAGTATATTGGATCCATGCATTCGCTCTTAAAGTGACAGCAGCCAATCTACATTTAATTTACACTGTGAAAACCATAGTGTTATTTTACATTTAATAATTTCTGTACTCGAATACTACTGCTAGACCTTCCTACTGACTGTTCACTTGTCTTTAATAATGTTTCATTATTAAAAGCTAGATTTTTGCTGTGGTGTCCAAGTACTTGAAGTGGGCTTTATAAATGAACAGCAAAGTTACATTACTTTTTTTTCCCCCTGATCTGAAAAATTATCCAATCGGTTACACAAAAAACGTGATATTATCCGATCCGTGTGATTATTGACAGCCAATCAGAATTAATTGCTTATGAAAGATAAAACATTGACAGCCAATCAGAATCAATAAAAACATTGACAGCCAATCAGAATTAATTATTTAATTGATGATGAACGATAAAAGTATTGAGAGAAAATCAGAATCCATCGCCAATAAATTATAAAAACATTGACAGCCAATCAGAATCCATTGTTGATGAACGATAAAAACATTGACAGCCAATCAAAATCCATGAACGATAAAAACATTGACAGCCAATCAAAATCCATGAACGATAAAAACATTGACAGCCAATCAAAATCCATGAACGATAAAAACATTGACAGCCAATCAAAATCCATGAACGATAAAAACATTGACAGCCAATCAAAATCCATCACCGATGAACGATATAAACATTGACAAAGATCTTCATCTGTGTTCTGA
Organism: Siphateles boraxobius; assembly: GCF_051911475.1. Taxonomy (NCBI): domain Eukaryota; kingdom Metazoa; phylum Chordata; class Actinopteri; order Cypriniformes; family Leuciscidae; genus Siphateles; species Siphateles boraxobius. The sequence goes on from NW_027508849.1 coordinate 414,460, forward strand.
AGATGAACCAAAGTCTGGCGAGTAACTGATGACGTTACTGTCCCTTTAAGAACGAGTCACTGAAAGCTTCTTTGGGGAATCTGCTTTAACGAGAGTGCTTCCTCTTCCAGTAACGAGTAGTCATCGTGCTCCACCTTCACTGGTCCGGCGGCATCGCCGAGCTCCTGCTGATAGCTAGCTGCGGTTGACGTCTGCTGGCAGCGCGCCTGGTGTTTGAGGAAGCTGTCCCGCCACACGATCTTCTTCCCGCAGAGCGCGCACTCGTATGGGCGCAGGCCGCCGTGCGTCTTCACGTGTTTGGTCAGGTGGTGCTTCATCTTGAAGCTCTTGGCGCAGACGGGGCAGGTGAACGGGCGCAGGTTCAGGTGCTGCATCTTCACGTGGCGGTCGCGCATGCTCTTCAGCGTGTACCCTTTCCCGCAGTGACAGAAGTGGACTTTCGGCGTCGCAGAGAGAGGAGAGCAGGGAGGATTCTGGGAAACCGTCACGTTCCCAATCGTATCCGACGTTTCGTCGTCCTCGTCGTCTTCGTCCACCGACGGCCACTCGCTCTGCCACAGGCTCTCTCTGAGACACCCGTCCGACTCCACGACTCCTGAGAGAAGAACACAAACACAGTCAGAAACATCGCGCTGGCGCCCCCTGCAGGACGGGAGCTAAACGGCAGTGATGAAGAAGCTCCACTCACCGGCCTGGCGCTCCTCGCTCTTCATCCTCAGTTTATCGTCTTCCTGCGCCGGCTCTCCGACGCCTTCATCCGCCTCCACCCGCCGCTGCTCCTCTTTCGCTCCTCGGAGCCGAACGCGGATTCGGTGTCTCGCGGCGAAATCAGTTTCGATGGACGGGAGAGGCGGGTGCGGATCTGGCCCACACTCGGGCTCAGTCCGTAGAGGAAACGATAGGCTGCTTCGGCTCCACCGGCTCTGCTGAGGGCGCCTCCATGTGGCCAGAGGCGGAAGCGCGCGTTTCTCCGCGGCATGCTCGCCCGGCGGGTCCGACGGGTCGGGGAAGCAGCAGTCCGAGCTGCTGGGCGACTGATGGCTCGAGGAGCTCGCCACGCCCGGGCTGACCTGCGCTAGGGGTCGCGACCTCTTGAGGATGTCCGTGCACTTGTCCACGATGTGCCACATCTGGAGGAAGCTGGCCACGGTGACGTAGTTGATGATGTCGTCGCGCACGATGCTGAGCTGCCCGGTGTAGGCGGAGTTTAGCACGCTCTCGAAGGCCAGCGGGTCCATGACCGAGGGAAGAGACACCGTGGTGACGTTCTTCAGCAGAACCTGGACACAGGCAGAAGCGAGCGCTGAACGACCAGATTCAACACATTCTTAACTGACTTCCTCAGTTTTGTACATTTTCTGAAATGCTGTTTACATATGCAAATGAGGCACTCATTAAATATGCATTCATTTGCATACAGAACTCTGAACATTGGTTTAAGTCAGGTTCAAAATAACTGTTTGATTTTGATTTGCAAAAGATTTCTTTGTTTATCATTCCATGTTGTATAAATCAGGCAAATTATATATGAACAACCCCCTGGAATATAGATATGAATAAAAGTGTAAAGTCTGGTGTGTGTGAAGCTCCTGGAGTGGAGATTTCTGACTATAGGATTGAGTGCAATAAAATAAACACTTTAATGTAAGACAGGTGGTTAGATAGATAGATGGATGGATAGATAGAAGGATGGATGCATAAATAGAAAGATAAATGGATAGAAAGATGGATGGATGGATATATGGACAGATGGATGGATAGAAAGATGGATGATAGAAAGATAGATGGATGGATAGAAGGATGGATGGATAGAAAGATGGATAGATGGACAGACGGATGGATAGAAAGATGGATGGATGGATAGAAAGATGGATGGATAGATGGACAGACAGATGGATAGAAAGATGGATGGATGGATAGAAAGATGGATGGATAGATGGACAGACGGATGGATAGAAAGATGGATGATAGAAAGATAGATGGATGGATAGAAAGATGGATGATAGAAAGATGGATGGATGGATAGAAAGATGGATGGATAGATGGATAGAAAGATGGATAGAAAGATGGATAGAAAGATGGATGGATAGATGGACAGACGGATGGATAGAAAGATGGATGATAGAAAGATAGATGAATGGATAGAAAGATGGATGATAGAAAGATGGATGGATGGATAGATAGATGGACAGACAGATGGATGGATGGATAGAAAGATGGATGGATAGATGGACAGACGGATGGATAGAAAGATGGATGGATAGATGGACAGACGGATGGATAGAAAGATGGATAGGTGGACAGATGGACTGAAAGATGGATGGATGGATAGAAAGATGGATGGATGGATAGAAAGATGGATGGATGGATAGAAAGATGGATAGGTGGACAGATGGACTGAAAGATGGATGGATGGATAGAAAGATGGATGGATGGATAGAAAGATGGATGGATAGGGCTGGGACGGTCACCGTCGTCACCGCAGAAGAACATCGGCCTGCACATGTGTGCACGTTGTGTCTAATGACATGGATAATATATAATGATATTGTGTCTTACATGGATTCAAGGTTTTCTAAACAGAACTCATCGCCAAAAGATGGAGCAAATCCGCCCTTTCGCGAGTCGGGGAGCGCAATGTGCCATGACACATAATAACATTACATTCGTATTAGAGATGCGCGGATGGGCTATTATTATTTCATCCGCAACCGCATCACAAACTCATGATCCGTCCGCCATCATCCACCAATGTTCAAACCCGCACCGCCGCACCGCGGACTGTTGTCAGGTCTGTGGGCGCTGCCGCCGCGAGGCTAAGCTCTCGGCTGCTCTAGAAAGGAGACTGATCCAATCCAGCAGATGTTTAGCCTGTGCTGTATCCCCAGATCTCGATCGGCGCACAGGCACAAACATAAATAAATAGCCTAAATTAAACACACATCGCCAAATCGCTGAGTAGCCTATAATTTTATCATTTCGTTTTGAATTTTGTTTAAAAGTAGACATTAAGCTTTCTATTTATTTCTCATGTCTGTGAGGCAAGAGATCGCACCGGCGCCTCCACGTCCTGATTATATCTGCTATATTTGCTTCTTATTTATTAATTCTAGGTAATTGGTTGATGAAACAAAGGCAGTGATTACAATTAAAAAACAATTTATACAAAACGAAATTTAAATTAAAGGCTTTCTACAAAACAAAACTTAATAAAGTGGTCAAAATCATGTCTGAAGCATCTTATGATCCTATCTTACTCATGCTGTTCACTTTTCATATAATCGACATCGATTCAATTAAAAAATAACATTATATTATGTAAACATAATTATGGAATATAATTTTTGTAATTAAGACATGTTGGATGAGGTGTTCATCTTTCATTTCCAATGTGAACATAATAATGTATTCTCCAAAAAATGATGTATTGTCAAATGTGTGCTGAATGTAAACTCCTCTGAGGAATTTCACATTCAATGCGAATGTATCTGAGAATATTTTTAAATAAGGAAATCTATTCAGTGATTGGTCCATGCCAAAATACTGCCTGATGAAAACTGGATAGAAAGATGAATGGATGGACAGAAAAATGGATAGATGGATGGATGAATAGAAAGATGGATGGATGGATGGATGAATAGAAAGATGGATGGATATATAAATAGATAGATGGATGGATGGATATATAAATAGATAGATAGATGGATGGATATATAGATAGATAGATGGATGGACAGAACATGTTGTGGAAGAAGAATAAAGCTCAAAACTGACCAGCGCATTAAAAAACTACAATTTTGCCTTTAGAATATAGTTACATGTCTATAGATTGTATAGATTGTAATCTGAATCCTGAAAAGAATATTTTAAACAGCTCTTGAAGTTAGAATAACCTCAGCTTAAACTCCTACGATGTGGAATTCATTTATTGGGGTTTTTCAAATGTTTCAAGCACTTATTCAATACAGTTACTCAAGATTAACTTGAATCATAAGAACTCAAATTAAATCACCAACTTGTAAAAAAGTTCAGTTTTGTGAGATTGGTTTGTAAATAAGTCACTTTACTATAGATTTCTCGTATAGTGTTCTCGTACTGTAGTGTTCTCGTATAGTGTTCTCGTACTGTAGTGTTCTCGTATAGTGTTCTCGTACTGTAGTGTTCTCGTACTGTAGTGTTCTCGTATAGTGTTCTCGTTAGTGTTCTCGTACTATAGTGTTCTCGTATAGTGTTCTCGTAAGTGTTCTCGTTAGTGTTCTCGTACTATAGTGTTCTCGTATAGTGTTCTCGTAAGTGTTCTCGTATAGTGTTCTCGTATAGTGTTCTCGTTAGTGTTCTCGTACTATAGTGTTCTCGTATAGTGTTCTCGTAAGTGTTCTCGTACTATAGTGTTCTCGTATCGTGTTCTCGTACTGTAGTGTTCTCGTATAGTGTTCTCGTACTGTAGTGTTCTCGTATAGTGTTCTCGTACTGTAGTGTTCTCGTGCTATAGTGTTCTCGTATAGTGTTCTCGTTAGTGTTCTCGTATAGTGTTCTCGTACTGTAGTGTTCTCGTGCTATAGTGTTCTCGTATAGTGTTCTCGTACTGTAGTGTTCTCGTGCTATAGTGTTCTCGTATAGTGTTCTCGTACTGTAGTGTTCTCGTGCTATAGTGTTCTCGTATAGTGTTCTCGTTAGTGTTCTCGTGCTATAGTGTTCTCGTATAGTGTTCTCGTACTGTAGTGTTCTCGTACTATAGTGTTCTCGTACTGTAGTGTTCTTGTTAGTGTTCTCGTACTGTAGTGTTCTCGTTATTGTTCTCGTACTGTAGTGTTCTCGTATAGTGTTCTCGTACTATAGTGTTCTCGTTAGTGGTCTCGTACTATAGTGTTCTCGTATAGTGTTCTCATACTGTAGTGTTCTCGTACTATAGTGTTCTCATACTGTAGTGTTCTCGTACTGTAGTGTTCTCGTATAGTGTTCTCTTATAGTGTTCTCGTACTATAGTGTTCTCGTACTAGGGTGTTCTCGTATAGTGTTCTCGTTAGTGTTCTCGTATAGTGTTCTCGTATAGTGTTCTCGTTAGTGTTCTCGTACTATAGTGTTCTCGTATAGTGTTCTCATACTGTAGTGTTCTCGTACTATAGTGTTCTCTTATAGTGTTCTCGTACTATAGTGTTCTCGTACTAGGGTGTTCTCGTATAGTGTTCTCGTTAGTGTTCTCGTATAGTGTTCTCGTATAGTGTTCTCGTTAGTGGTCTCGTACTATAGTGTTCTCGTATAGTGTTCTCATACTGTAGTGTTCTCGTACTATAGTGTTCTCATACTGTAGTGTTCTCGTATAGTGTTCTCGTACTGTAGTGTTCTCGTATAGTGTTCTCGTACTGTAGTGTTCTCGTATAGTGTTCTCGTATAGTGTTCTCGTATAGTGTTCTCATACTGTAGTGTTCTCGTATAGTGTTCTCGTACTATAGTGTTCTCGTACTGTAGTGTTCTCGTATAGTGTTCTCGTTAGTGTTCTCGTACTATAGTGTTCTCATATAGTGTTCTCGTACTGTAGTGTTCTCGTATACTGTTCTCGTACTGTAGTGTTCTCGTATAGTGTTCTCGTTAGTGTTCTCGTACTGTAGTATTCTCGTACTATAGAGTTCTCGTATAGTATTCTCGTTAGTGTTCTCGTTAGTGTTCTCGTACTATAGTGTTCTCGTATAGTGTTCTCGTACTGTAGTGTTCTCGTACTGTAGTGTTCTCGTTAGTGTTCTCGTACTGTAGTGTTCTCGTACTATAGTGTTCTCGTACTGTAGTGTTCTCGTTAGTGTTCTCGTACTGTAGTGTTCTCGTTAGTGTTCTCGTACTGTAGTGTTCTCGTATAGTGTTCTCGTATAGTGTTCTCGTACTATAGTGTTCTCGTATAGTGTTCTCGTACTATAGTGTTCTCGTACTGTAGTGTTCTCGTATAGTGTTCTCGTACTGTAGTGTTCTCGTATAGTGTTCTCGCACTATAGTGTTCTCGTACTGTAGTGTTCTCGTATAGTGTTCTCGTTAGTGTTCTCATACTATAGTGTTCTCGTACAGTGTTCTCGTACTGTAGTGTTCTCGTATAGTGTTCTCGTACTGTAGTGTTCTCGTACTATAGTGTTCTCGTACTCTAGTGTTCTCGTATAGTGTTCTCGTACTGTAGTGTTCTCGTATAGTGTTCTCGTACTGTAGTGTTCTCGTACAATGTTCTCGTACTGTAGTGTTCTCATGTAGTGTTCTCGTACTGTAGTGTTCTCGTACTATAGTGTTCTCGTACCATGTTCTCGTACTGTAGTGTTCTCGTATAGTGTTCTCGTACTGTAGTGTTCTCGTTAGTGTTCTCGTACTGTAGTGTTCTCGTATAAGGTTCTCGTACTGTAGTGTTCTCGTATAGTATTCTCGTACTGTACTGTTCTCGTATAGTGTTCTCGTACTATAGTGTTCTCGTATAGTGTTCTCGTACTGTAGCGTTCTCTTAGTGTTCTCGTACTGTAGTGTTCTCGTATAGTGTTCTCGTACTGTAGTGTTCTCGTACTATAGTGTTCTCGTACTGTAGTGTTCTCATGTAGTGTTCTCGTACTATAGTGTTCTCGTACAATGTTCTCGTACTGTAGTGTTCTCGTACAATGTTCTCGTACTGTAGTGTTCTCGTATAGTGTTCTCTTTAGTGTTCTCGTACTGTAGTGTTCTCGTATAGTGTTCTCGTACTGTAGTGTTCTCGTACAATGTTCTCGTACTGTAGTGTTCTCGTATAGTGTTCTCTTTAGTGTTCTCGTACTGTAGTGTTCTCGTATAGTGTTCTCGTACTGTAGTGTTCTCGTACAATGTTCTCGTACTGTAGTGTTCTCGTACTGTAGTGTTCTCGTACTGTAGTATTCTCTTAGTGTTCTCGTACTGTAGTATTCTCGTATAGTGTTCTCGTATAGTGTTCTCGTACTGTAGTGTTCTCGTACTGTAGTGTTCTCTTAGTGTTCTCGTACTGTAGTGTTCTCGTATAGTGTTCTCGTACTGTAGTGTTCTCGTATAATGTTCTCGTACTATAGTGTTCTCGTACTATAGTGTTCTCGTACTGTAGTGTTCTCGTATAGTGTTCTCGTTAGTGTTCTCGTACTATAGTGTTCTCATATAGTGTTCTCGTACTGTAGTGTTCTCGTATAGTGTTCTCGTATAGTGTTCTCGTACTGCAGTGTTCTCGTACTGTAGTGTTCTCGTTCAATGTTCTCGTACTGTAGTGTTCTCGTATAGTGTTCTCGTACTGTAGTGTTCTCGTATAGTGTTCTCGTACTGTAGTGTTCTCGTACTGTAGTGTTCTCGTATAGTGTTCTCGTACTGTAGTGTTTTCGTACTGTACTGTTCTAGTATAGTGTTTACGTACTGTAGTGTTCTCGTACTGTAGTGTTCTCGTACTGTAGTGTTTTCGTACTGTAGTGTTCTAGTATAGTGTTATCGTACTGTAGTGTTTTCGTACTGTAGTGTTCTCGTACTGTAGTGTTTTCGTACTGTAGTGTTCTCGTACTGTAGTGTTCTCGTACTGTAGTGTTCTCGTACTGTAGTGTTCTCGTACTGTACTGTTCTCGTATAGTGTTCTCGTACTGTAGTGTTTTCGTACTGTAGTGTTCTCGTACTGTAGTGTTTTCGTACTGTACTGTTCTGGTATAGTGTTCTCGTACTGTATTGTTCTCGTACTGTAGTGTTTTCGTACTGTACTGTTCTCGTATAGTGTTCTCGTACTGTATTGTTCTCGTACTGTAGTGTTTTCGTACTGTACTGTTCTCGTATAGTGTTCTCGTACTGTAGTGTTCTCGTACTGTAGTGTTTTCGTACTGTAGTGTTCTCGTACTGTAGTGTTCTCGTACTGTAGTGTTTTCGTACTGTACTGTTCTCGTATAGTGTTCTCGTACTGTAGTGTTCTCGTATAGTGTTCTCGTACTGTAGTGTTTTCGTACTGTAGTGTTTTCGTACTGTAGTGTTCTCGTACTGTAGTATTCTCGTATAGTGTTCTCGTACTGTACTGTTTTCGTACTGTAGTGTTCTCGTACTGTAGTGTTCTCGTACTGTAGTGTTCTCGTACTGTAGTGTTCTCGTACTGTAGTGTTTTCATACTGTACTGTTCTCGTATAGTATTCTCGTACTGTAGTGTTCTCGTACTGTAGTGTTTTCGTACTGTACTGTTCTCGTATAGTGTTCTCGTACTGTAGTGTTTTCGTACTGTAGTGTTCTCGTACTGTAGTGTTCTCGTACTGTAGTGTTCTCTTACTGTAGTGTTTTCGTACTCTAGTGTTCTCGTACTCTAGTGTTCTCGTACTCTAGTGTTCTCGTACTCTAGTGTTCTCGTACTCTAGTGTTCTCGTACTCTAGTGTTCTCGTACTCTAGTGTTCTCGTATAGTGTTCTCTTATAGTGTTCTCGTACTGTAGTGTTCTCGTACTGTAGTGTTCTCGTACTGTAGTGTTCTCGTACTGTAGTGTTCTCGTACTCTAGTGTTCTCGTACTCTAGTGTTCTCGTACTGTAGTGTTTTCGTTCTGTAGTGTTCTCGTACTGTAGTGTTCTCGTACTGTAGTGTTCTCGTACTGTAGTGTTCTCGTACTGTAGTGTTTTCGTACTGTAGTGTTCTCGTACTGTAGTGTTCTCGTACTGTAGTGTTCTCGTACTGTAGCGTTCTCGTACTGTAGCGTTTTCGTACAGTAGCGTTCTCGTACTCTAGCGTTCTCGTACTCTAGCGTTCTCGTACTCTAGCGTTCTCGTACTCTAGCGTTCTCGTACTCTAGCGTTCTCGTACTCTAGTGTTCTCGTACTCTAGTGTTCTCGTACTCTAGTGTTCTCGTATAGTGTTCTCTTATAGTGTTCTCGTACTGTAGTGTTCTCGTACTGTAGTGTTCTCGTACTCTAGTGTTCTCGTACTCTAGTGTTCTCGTACTCTAGTGTTCTCGTACTCTAGTGTTCTCGTACTCTAGTGTTCTCGTACTCTAGTGTTCTCGTACTCTAGTGTTCTCGTACTCTAGTGTTCTCGTACTCTAGTGTTCTCGTACTCTAGTGTTCTCGTACTCTAGTGTTCTCGTATAGTGTTCTCGTATAGTGTTCTCTTATAGTGTTCTCGTACTCTAGTGTTCTCGTACTCTAGTGTTCTCGTACTCTAGTGTTCTCGTATAGTGTTCTCGTATAGTGTTCTCTTATAGTGTTCTCTTATAGTGTTCTCGTACTGTAGTGTTCTCGTACTGTAGTGTTCTCGTACTGTAGTGTTCTCGTACTGTAGTGTTCTCGTACTGTAGTGTTCTCGTACTGTAGTGTTCTCGTACTGTAGTGTTCTCGTACTGTAGTGTTCTCGTATGGTGTTTTCGTATTTTCAACATATGAATAATATTCCAGTACTAGTGTTACGCCTTTGTCTCCAGCCAGAACACAAATAATATGTTCCGGTTTGCAAACGTTCCCATAAAGTTATGAAAACGTTATTTAGGAATGTTCTGTGAACGTTGAAAATGTACATTTAAAAAAAATGGGTTACACTTTATTTGAATGTGTCATTGTTACAGTGTAATTATATATGTAAGTACTGAGTAATATTAATTAATTGTACTTACTCCAGGGTTAGGGTAGGATTAGGGTTTGGTTGAGGGTTAGTTGCATGTAATTATGCATAATTTACTGTTATTACTATGGTAAGTACATGTAATGTATGTAACAAGGACACTAAAATAAAGTGTTATGCTAAAATGTCCTATGCTAATGTTACAGGAACGTTCCATTTAATTTTTATGCAAACTTTATCAGGACGACTTTTGAAAGTTCTCCGATTCCGAACGTTCTAAAACAAGTAGCAACATTTTAAAAATGGAATTCTGAAAAAACTTACATTTGTGCTAATGTTTTAAGAGCGTCAAACTTACATTTTAAGAACATTAAAGATTTGCTATGCTAATATTACGGGAACATTCCATTGTTTTTATTTTTTACAGACTTAATCAGGAAGACTTTGTCTCCACCCAGATCACGATATGTTCTAATAAAAGGTTTGAAAACGTTCCCATTATGAAAATGTTATTTTTTTAATGTTATGTGTACTAAATGTACTTTTTTTAAATGCTATGCTAATGTTACGGGAACGTTCCTTTTTTTGCAAACTTTATCAGGACGATGTTCTAAAACAAGTAGCAACATTTTAAAAACGGACTTCTGAAAAACGTTTCATTTGTGCTAACGTCATAACTTTGATCGAGCGTTCTATTACCATTACTGTGAGAACGTTTGCTGGGCAGGTCGCGAGATATCATTCAAAGTTTAACATCAAACATTAATATGCAAATGAGAGGGTTTGCATGTGTGTGATGATCAGTGTTGGGAGTAACGCCTTACAAAAGTAATGCATTACAGTAACATATTACGTTTTGCTGTAACGCAGTAGTGTAAGGCATTACTAATCAATTTTCAGTAATATTTTACTCGGTACATGTTCGGTAAGGCTTGCGTTACAACAGACTTTTAGTTTTAATTGTAAAACAAACAAACAAAAAAAACAGCAAGACCGCCAGACATTACAAATGAAAGATGCAAGTAGGCTAAATTACCTGTTCGTGGTCAGTCAATAGCTGCGTGTGGTGTCCAAGTCTGTAATTAATAACTAATTATAACTATATAACTAGTCGGGGGGTATAACTAGTCGATCGCGAGTGGCTCAACAGGTAGATATATAGATAAACTCATCTTTCAGGCATTTTACCTACCGGGTTGACACTTAAGCGTGAGAAATCGGGGGTGTGGCGTGAGAGCGTGAGAATTGGGTCAATTGCGTGTGTCTCACGCTCAATGCGTGAGAGTTGGCAGCCCTGCGATTTATTTTTTACAGGAGTGCCGTGAGGTATGATTTCGGCCTCTGTGCTCGCGCTGGCCAGAGGAAAAGCGGCTAATGGTGAAGATGGCATGAAGAAGACTACATTCGCGAGATGGACGTATGCGCATTAGGCTATTCGTTCTGTGTTTTCTTTCTAAACAGTTAGGCTATGTTTATGTGGTATTTTTCATGTTTTCATCACGCGATCATGTTTTTGATGCCGTGGAGACGCGTTCATGTAAGGGCGGCGGCGCTGCCGATAAAGCACCTAAAAGCTGTCACAAAGAACCGGCAAAAGCAATGATTATGAATATGTCAAATATAGCAAGGAGACATGTTGATTGTTTATTAATAAAGTCAAGATGAAGTTGACGATGCTGACTCGCGATCTTCGCAGTAGTGAATGCACCAGAGAGAAATGCACATTTCATTTCATAAGCAGAGAGCAGTCTGTTTTCTTTCGTTTTGTATTGTTCTGTTTACAAGTAGACATTTCAATATAGATATATTTTTCAAGTCCGTACAATTAAAACAAAACGAAATTCACTTTAAAGAAAGGCTTCGTGTCTTCTGTGTAAGGTGTCTGTGAAAGTTTTAAAGCAGTCTTTTAGTGCCGCTTCATAGCGGTCGCGTCCGTAACGGAGAACTTTCACGTCTGTAACATTGTTATTTCCTCATAAATGCGAACACGAAAAATAAAATAAAATGAATATTTTATGTTCTGTGGAGATCCAACCCTTCTTCATTAGATTTGCGCAGTGTAATTCACAGAATTACAACAACAAAAAATCGTTCCCTCCTAAAAGTTAAAGATTTTTTTTTGTCACACATGACTGTCGATTTCCCTAATATTAAATATAAAACGCATGTGTAGACTGATATTTTTCTAATGTCTGGACTGCTTTCTGGGAGGAGCCTATGGATAAACAGACGTTTCAATATTTTGGTATTAATGCACTTTCTGAGAATTTATATAATTATATAAGTTAACTGCAAGTCTGCAAATGTCATGTCCATAACGCTGGAATTGCCAAATTTTAAATAATTTATCCTCAACTAGTTTTGTGGTGTAGGTCTACATATTTTATAATGTTAAGTTAACTTAAAATAATATAGGCTAATAGTAATTTAAAGATGTGGTAGCATTGGATCTGGACGGTATGGATAACGCTGGGAGTTGGAAGGGGTGTGTTGCGATTCTGCAGGTTCGTGGATCTGAGTGTCGCGATTTCGGTTTCATATCGCATATCGTTACAGCCCTAGTCATTTTAGAATGTTAAGTTCTACTTCTGTATAGTTATTTTGGTGAAAGTAACTCAAAAGTAATACAGGAGTAATGTAACGCATTACAATTCTGAGACAGTAATATTGTAAGGTAATGAATTACTTTTAAATAACAGTAACAAGTAATATATAATGTATTACAGTTTTTAAGTAACTTGCACAACACTGGTGATGATGACATCAGTTCTACTACCTCAGTGTCAGAAACTTTCAGGAGTTATTGTGTATTTTTAGCATTTGAATAATATTCCAGTACTAGTGTTGCGACTTTGTCTCCACCCAGAACGCAAAAATATGTTCTAAGAAAGGTTTGCAAACGTTCCCATAAAGTTATGAAACCGTTGTTTTGAAATGTTATGTAAATGATAAAAATGTACATTTTAAAACAAAATGCTATGCTAATGTTATGGGAACGTTCCATTTAAATTTATTGTTTGCAAACTTTATCAGGACGACTTCTGAATGTTCTCCGAACGTTCTAAACAAGTAGCAACATTTTAAAAATGGAATTCTGAAAAACGTTCCATTTGTGCTAATGTTATAACTTTCAACGAGCGTTCTATTACCATTACTGTGAGAACCTTGTGAGAACGTTTGCTGGGCAGGTCGCGAGGAATCAATCAAAGTTTAACATCAAACAGACATTAATATGCAAATGAGAGGGTTTGCATGTGTGTGATGATGACATCAGTTGCACACACACTCACCTGGTCATGGAAGTACGGGGAGGATGCGGCCAGCACACACCTGTGCGCACGGAACACGTGACCCTGCACCTGTATGGACAGGTCACACAGCTGACCCTCCTCGCGCTGTCGGTTCAGGTTCTCCAGAACCGCGGCGCGCGCGCTCGGGAAACACACCTGCAGAACCGGGCCCGGGGGCGCGCTCGCGCGACCGAGGATCTGCTCCATCCTACCGGGGAGAAACCGAGTCCTGATCCGGGATCAGCAGCACAACTCCAGATATATGCACATCAAAACCCGTTTATTCCGGTTGTATTCGGCGTTAGGCCCGCTAGCAGATCATAATCATATGAGAGCTTATGATCATGTGTTTACATCAACATGCAGCAAAGATCTGCGCGATTCAGCCGTTGGACACACAATCTGCGAGTTTAACTACCGTGTGTGTAATATGTATGTTGATTATGATCCCTTGATCGGTTGAAATGAAATTTGAATGTGTTTATAATCTCACCTGCGTTCTCTGTGATGGAGGTCTGCTGCGGAAGAGAGAGACACGCCTCCCCTCAGAGACCCCGCCCCTTTTAAAAACACAGTGCTTATATATTCATATTCTTCATAAATGCTTTGGAGTGTGTGTGTGTTCACAGTGATAACGAAAAAATATTGTTTGATTCTATTAGTGTCTCACTTGAATGGAATTAAATGGCTAAATAAATATAGAATAGAATGTGACGGCTACTGTGAGCCAATCCTGCTACAAAGGACGTCGGATTCATAAATATTTATCATGTGACGCCACATTACGCATGGCCTTATTAATATTCATGAGCTGAGCAGTACTGCAGTCCGCGCGCGCCCCCTGCTGTCTGACTGAAGCTCACAACCTGCAGTGAAAAGGTTTAAAAACATCAAACATTAAAAATTATTTGCAATGCAAAAATAATGACGTTCACAACTCTGATAAACCATAATCAAATTATAAATGTAATGTTAGTTAGCTTGATCTCTCTGAACTCTGAATAACTGATTAGTAGAGAGCACGGTGATGCATGAAAGGTATTTTAATAGGTTTTTTAACTTTATGTTAAGTTAAAAGAATATAAATATTTCAAAATTATATTTTACCGTCACTAATTGTATTTGGTATTAAATGGGACCTAGTTCGAAGGGAACACCCCTATTTATTATAGTTAATGATCATATTGTGTATTTCCGTGAGTTTTGAAGGGGCTGCACCTGCGAGGAGCGTCGTGACGTCACCGCGGGTTCAGGTTGCGTCGCGCGCGCGCGTGGCCCGGGATTTTTACCGCAATGCATCAGAACTCAGCGAGCGCGTGAACGAGCCTCTCAGAATGGCGTTTAAACCCGGCAGATCAGCGACACCCGATCATAAACATCAGTCTAATGCTTGAGGATTATTACACGCGAGTCAAAAGGCAAGTTTCAGATCTGTGTGCATGATTACACTGATGATGCGTTCATGATCAGTGATGGAAATATATTCATAAATGAATGTGCATGCGTTGCGCGCGTTTATTCGGATGCATGTAAACATGCACAGATATAAATGATGTAAACACTGATCTCAGGTCTGACGTCTGATGATTGGCTGTGTTTCTCTGGCCTGTTTTCACACACAAACTGATGCTTGTCTAGTGTTCTGCAGGAGTCCATCACATCTGCGGGACGGGGCCCTTCAGAACCTCAGAACATGAAGACCCCTCACTGTGGACTCTAGAGTCTCAGAAGCCCACGAGAGAGAGAGACAGAGAGAGAGAGAGACAGAGAGAGAGAGAGATCACGGTCGAGCTCAGTGTCTTCTGTGAGCATCATGGACTCGTGTGTGAGACATCTGCCGGTCCTGTGTGTGTTCTTCACAATCTCAGGTGAGTCTGACCTGCTGGGGTCCGGGGCCCTCAGGGAGTGATAGGGGTCCGGGGCCCTCGGGGAGTGATAGGGGTCCTGTGCCGTCAGGGAGTGACAGGGGTCCGGGGCTGTCGGGGAGTGATAGGGGTCCGGGGCCCTCGGGGAGTGATAGGGGTCCGGGGCCCTCGGGGAGTGATAGGGGTCCGGGGCCCTCGGGGAGTGATAGGGGTGCGGGGCTGTCGGGGAGTGATAGGGGTCCGGTGCCGTCAGGGAGTGACAGGGGTCCGGGCTGTCGGGGAGTGATAGGGGTCCGGGGCCCTCGGGGAGTGATAGAGGTCCGGGGCCCTCGGGGAGTTACAGGGGTCCGGGGCCCTCGGGGAGTGATAGGGGTCCGGGGTCGTCAGGGAGTGACAGGGGTCCGGGGCTGTCGGGGAGTGATAGGGGTCCGGGGCCCTCGGGGAGTGATAGGGGTCCGGGGCCCTCGGGGAGTGATAGGGTCCGGGGCCCTCGGGGAGTGATAGGGGTCCGGGGCTGTCGGGGAGTGATAGGGGTCCGGGGCTGTCGGGGAGTGATAGGGGTCCGGGGCCCTCGGGGAATGATAGGGGTCCGGGGCCCTCGGGGAGTGATAGGGGTCCGGGGCCCTCGGGGAATGATAGGGGTCTGGGGCTGTCGGGGAGTGATAGGGGTCCGGGGTCGTCAGGGAGTGACAGGGGTCCGGGGCTGTCGGGGAATGATAGGGGTCCGGGGCTGTCGGGGAGTGATAGGGGTCCGGGGCCCTCGGGGAGTGATAGGGGTCCGGGGCCCTCGGGGAGTGATAGGGGTCCGGGGCCCTCGGGGAATGATAGGGGTCCGGGGCTGTTGGGGAGTGATAGGGGTCCGGGGCCCTCGGGGAGTGATAGGGGTCCGGGGCTGTCGGGGAGTGATAGGGGTCCGGGGCCCTCGGGGAATGATAGGGGTCCGGGGCTGTCGGGGAGTGATAGGGGTCCGGGGCCCTCGGGGAGTGATAGGGGTCCGGGGCCCTCGGGGAGTGATAGGGGTCCGGGGTCGTCAGGGAGTGATAGGGGTCCGGGGCTGTCGGGGAATGATAGGGGTCCGGGGCTGTCGGGGAGTGATAGGGGTCCGGGGCCCTCGGGGAGTGATAGGGGTCCGGGGCCCTCGGGGAGTGATAGGGGTCCGGGGCCCTCGGGGAATGATAGGGGTCCGGGGCTGTCGGGGAGTGATAGGGGTCCGGGGCCCTCGGGGAGTGATAGGGGTCCGGGGCCCTCGGGGAGTGACAGGGGTCTGGGGCCCCATCAATGCAAAAATCAATGCATTTTTAAATCAAACTTATTTTTTATTAAATATTTTAATTGTTTTACCCACATTAAATATTGATTATTTTAATCCTTTTGATCCCATATTTATTACTGTATTATTTATTTAAAACAATTTGTATTTGCATTTATTTTACTTCTTATTTTATTTAAAAAATATGAAAAATAATTGAAAAAATAATTAATACATTTGATGAAAATAAATACATACATAAACCAAAAATTTTTTAATTTAAATAATTAATTTAACAGAAATTTATAAATGTATAAATTTAAATAACACATATGACTACTAACAGTACTGTTGATTAGAAAATAATGCAATGATGGAACATAATATAAACTGATATTTTCCAAACAACAAATGTATTTATGAAATTGTATTTATGAAATATATGAGATGTTGTCAGTGTCAGTATGAGTTTGATCTTTCCTCATGAGAATATGACGCTGCTGGAGAGTGTGTGTGTGTGAGTGTGACACGTGTGTGTTTCTGCAGTGTCCGTGTGCAGCGGCGCATGCGCAGAGGTGGACTCGGACACCGAGGCCGTCGCGGGAAAAGCCTTCAAGCTCGGATGCATTTCCTGCAAGATGCGCGGAGAAGTGGAAGCCACGGCCACCGTAGACTGGCACTTCCGGGCGCGCGGACAGGACGAGTACATCCACGTGAGCGTTTGAGCGGGAAGCGCTCATTCAAAACAGCAGTTCATATGAATGAATTCAACTAACTAAATATATTTGATTGAAATAAGAAATTGTTTAAAATTATTCGATTTTAATTCAAATGAATAAATTGATTCAAATAAATACTTAACTAATAAATGATTACATTTAATGTAAAAAAGATTGAAATAAACTAAATTTTCTGTTAACAAATAAAAACATTTCATTAAAATAATAAATGGTTTAAAATAAATGAATAATTGATTTCAATTAATATATTTAATTATAATGAATAAAATTGATTAAAATAAATATTTAAACAATCAATGAATACATTCAAAATGAAAAATATTAAAATAAACACAATTTTAGGTACTCAAATAAAACATTTGATTAAAATAATGAATTGTTTAAAATAAATTAATAATTAAATAAATAATATATTTAATTAAAATAAACAAGATGTGTATGTAAATAAATAAATTATTGATAATAATAAATTGATTAAATGAAGTAATATTTTAAATGTATAAATTGATTAAAATATATAAATTACATTCAAATAACTAAATAAATAAATAAAATGGATTTAAATTAATAATAATTAATACATTGAATGTAACAAAGATTAAAATAAACAAAAACATTTATTTAAACAATTAAAACATGATTAATACAAATTAAAAAACAAATAATACATTTGATTAAAATAAATACAATTCGATGTAAATAAACAAAAACATTGTATTAATATAAATAAATAAAACATGATTAAAATAATTGTATTTAAGTACATACAAAAATGTTATACATTTGACTAAAATAAATCTATTAAAATAGAATAATAAAAATGTATTTAAATAAATAATACATCTAACAGTAATGTAGAAAAGAATGCAATGATGTAACACACCGGTAATAATATACACATATTTACAATATACATTTTTACTGTGTATTTGTTTAGCCGTTATACATAAAAATATACGATGTCAACGCAAATGTGGGTGTTTTTTTCAGAGGACTTGTAATATAGATGGACTGCAGCTTTTATGAGACTTTAATGGTGATTTTTTTATTATTATTATTATTATTATTTTGTATGATGGACAGATTTACAGCTACGACGGAGAGGAGTCGAACATCATCGACGACCGTTTTCAGGACCGGATGGAGTGGCACGGCAGCAAGAAAACCTTCGACCTTCAGGACGCGTCCGTCGACATCCTGAACGTGACCTTCAACGACTCGGGCGATTACCGGTGCGTCTTCAACCGGATCCTCAGCTACCAGCACTACGAGTACTCCACCATCGCCAGCAAAGAGTTCCACCTCACCGTCGTGGCCAAAGGTACGGCGTGACCATGCTCAAATCTCTGTAATGCATGACGTACAGCGGCTGCCACTGTTTTAGGACCATTCCATGTTTTTCTGGTACATAAAAACAAAATACATAAATGAAGAAAAAAAGCCACAATTAAAAACAAGTATCTTCATGAGCACAACCACTGGAAATATGTCCAATTCAGCAATCTGCTTATGGAGCCGCATCGAGATCCTCATATCTCTGGAAGTGAGCTACATAGAGCTTTAAAAAAATTAGATGCAAAAAGGAAAGTTTGTTAATAATTGGAACCTTAAAAGACATTGAGATATCTGTAATACTTCTTGAGTTACAGACACACAAACTTTGGTTTTCGACCGCTGAAAATGGGTCAAATTGAACAATTTACTCCTGGAGCCGCATTGAGATCCTCATATCTCTGGAACTGAATCATATTGAGCCTTAAAAATGAAGATAGTAAAATAAATGTTTGTTACGAACCAACATCTAAAAGGACATTGATATATCTTTAATACTTCTTGAGTTACAGACACACAAACTTTGGAAAAAGACATGATAAAAGTGCTTTTTTCCCATTTTCAGCCGTCACCGTGGGCATATAATGCAATAAAGATTGCTAAAGTCAACAGATTTTATTAATAGAGCCACTGATCTCTGTGTAAAACTGAAATCGTCAAGCTGCCGTCTTTCTGAAGCCATTTCCCCCTCCTGTAATTTGGCTCCTAATCACAGATGAAAATTGAAAATTGACGCCCTCTGCAAAACAGAGGATTACTCCGTAAATATACATGCATGGCATTTCATATTTGACTTTCATCCCTATTTATGTTTGTCTTTCTTCAGAAAATATGTTAACAAAAATATTAACAAAAAATCTGTGTGTGTGCGCTTGTGTATGTGTGTGTGTGTGTGTGTGTGTGTGCTCGTTTGTGTGTGTGCGTGTGTGTGTGTGTGTGTGCCCGTCAGCCACGCGCGGGACGGCCTCCATCGTGTCGGAGGTGATGATGTACGTGACGATCATCGGGCTGCAGCTCTGGCTGCTGGTGGAGATGATCTACTGTTACAGGAAGATCGCGGCGGTGGGAGAAGAAGCTCTGAGAGCCAGCGCGTGAGTGTCTGCAGTCCATTACCTAAAACATTAAACATCTGCAGACTCAGGCTCTGTCACACACCCGGGGCACTACTTATTACACACACACACACACACTCTGCTTATTACACACACACACTCTGCTTATTACACACACACACACACACTCTGCTTATTACACACACACACACACACTCTGCTTATTACACACACACACACTCTGCTTATTACACACACACACACACACACACTCTGCTTATTACACACACACACACACACACTCTGCTTATTACACACACACACACACACTCTGCTTATTACACACACACACACTCTGCTTATTACACACACACACTCTGCTTATTACACACACACACACTCTGCTTATTACACACACACACACACTCTGCTTATAACACACACACACACACACACACACTCTGCTTATTACACACACACACACACACTCTGCTTATTACACACACACACACTCTGCTTATTACACACACACACACACACACTCTGCTTATTACACACACACACACACACTCTGCTTATTACACACACACACACTCTGCTTATTACACACACACACACACACACACACTCTGCTTATTACACACACACACACTCTGCTTATTACACACACACACACACACACACTCTGCTTATTACACACACACACACTCTGCTTATAACACACACACACACACACACACTCTGCTTATTACACACACACACACACACACTCTGCTTATTACACACACACACACTCTGCTTATTACACACACACACACACACACACACTCTGCTTATTACACACACACACTCTGCTTATTACACACACACACACACACACACTCTGCTTATTACACACACACACACACACACACTCTGCTTATTACACACACACACACACACTCTGCTTATTACACACACACACACACACACTCTGCTTATTACACACACACACACTCTGCTTATTACACACACACACACACACACACACTCTGCTTATTACACACACACACTCTGCTTATAACACACACACACACACACACACTCTGCTTATTACACACACACACACACACTCTGCTTATTACACACACACACACACACTCTGCTTATTACACACACACACACACACTCTGCTTATTACACACACACACTCTGCTTATTACACACACACACACACACACACTCTGCTTAATACACACACACACACACACACACACTCTGCTTAATACACACACAGGGACGCTCAGCAGGACACAAACATGCCAAATATGATAAATAAGTTACATTTACAATGTAAAAGATTATTACTGTGTACATAAAGATATGATGAATCCGGCTTCTCCTGTAGATACTCTCACTTTAACACACACACACACACACACACAACTTTAACCTCACGCACGAGCAGATTTGTTTCTTCGCTAGAGAACCGTTTAGTTTTTCCGTTTGTAAATGCTGCTTTGTAAATAAAAAAGATCCGTCGTGGCGCGAGCACAACTGGCTTTTAAAGGGAATGGGAGACGAGACTCTGATTGGTTTATTGCACGTTACGCCCAAAACAGACCCATTACTCATTAAGAGAATAGGAACGACCCGTTTAAATCATGCGCCGGGAACACCGACCATTTTTCCCGTCTCTAAACTAGCAAAAGTGGATTGGGACAGGCCGTGAGTGCACGTGCGCCGTGCGCTTTAGACCATGAGCTTAGATCGTTCAAACGGGGCCGATAACACTAAACCGGCAGATCAACATGGGCTATTTGTACAGTAAATTCATTCGTCACCATCAGACATTATTTGTTAATGCATTACCTTATTGTAAAATGCTACCTAATCTCTTAACATCTTCATGCCTTATAGTCGCATTTATCAGATTCGAGACGGATGATCATATAGTTACATTTTGTGATGGTATAAAGATTAATCTAATAGCCAGACTAAAAAGGTACGTCGTGAAATACGGGTTCTCGTCACGTTATTGTTGCAGAAGCAAAGACTTAAACATGAACTCATCGTGTTGCGTTTGTGTTCTTTGTTGCAGTGCGGAGTATTTAGCCATCGCATCGGAGGGCAAAGACAACTGCGCTGGTGTGCAGGTCGCAGAATAACACAGGTGAGATAACTAGCAGCGACAGGCCTGTTTATGCTACACACAAACACAACTTCCTAGATTGTTGTTAGCATGTTTTAGCATGTTGCTAACATGAATTAGCATGTTGCTATAATAATTTGGCTTGCTGTTATCATGTTTTAACATATTAACAAACATGTTGCTAATGTTTTATCACAATTGCTAGCATGAATTGGCATGTTGCTATCATGAATTAACATGTTTTAGCACATTGTTAACATTAATTAGTATGTTCCAAACATGAATTAGCACATTTCTTGTTTTAGCATGCTGCTAGCATTTTTCAGCCTGCTGCTACCATGTTTTAGCATGTTGCTAGCATGTTTTAACACATGGCTAGCATGAATTAGCATGTTGTTGACATTAATTACCACATTGCTAGGTTTATTTATCATGTTGTTAATATTAATTAGCATTCTGCTAGCATGTTTTATCACATTAGCATGATTCACTATCAGGTATTTACACATTACTAGTATGATTAAACATATTGCTAGCATCTTTCAGCACATTGCTAGCACGATGCTAACATTAATTTACACATTGCTAGCATGATTCAACATATTGTTAGCACAAATTAACATGTTAAAACGAATAAGCACATTTCTAGAATAATTTAGCATGTGGTTAACATTATATAACATTTTGTTAGCATGATTTAGCATAATTGTAGCATGTTTTAACACATTGCTAGCATAAATTAGCATGTTGCTAACATGAATTAACACATTGTTAGCATTAATTAGCATGCTGCTAATATGAATTAACATGTTAGCATTAATTAGCATGCTGCTGGCACATTTTAACCCATTGCTAGCATGGATTAGCATGTTTTGAGAATGCTTTGCTAATGTTCCCATTAACTTATGAAAACTGTTGTATTAAAATAAAAAAATTACCAGTTTATTTAATGATTTAAAAGTGTTTTTTTTTCTTCTTCTTGGTTTTGTGAACATTAAGGGAAACATTGTATCATTCTTCAAACATTATGGAACGTTACTTTTGAATGTTCTCTGAACGTTCTGAAACAAGAAACATTTGAAAAACGTTAGACGAACATCTAACTAAAACATTTCCGAGAAAATGCTCTATGATCGATGTATAATAATGTTTTTGCGCTAGTGTTTAGAGAACATTATTAAAGATCAGGGGCCTGATGTATAACGTTGCGTACGCATTTTTCCACGCACATATCGGGATTTATAAAAATACACTTGGCGTAGATAAGTGCGCACCGTAAGGATGCTCTTGACCGTGCGTACGCACTCTTTTAGAAGAGTATGTGTTTTGGCGACACCGATGGTGAGCTGGAGTTAAATGTCTTTTTGGTCACTTTTAGACAGAAAATCTAAAGAAAATTATACATATACAGAAAGATAATACACATATAATTTCACAAACCAAGCCTATCACATGACGCAAACATCCGTCCCTTCTTAAATGTGCGCGCCAGCGAGCGCGTTTGGCTGTTTCGTGAAACTGACAGCACATCCGCATTTCATATTTTCCTGATGTCTTGTACCGTTAAACATGTTATCACGTGGATGGATAATCATATGCAAATGATATGCAGATGAGGATATGCATAGTAAAACT
This sequence comes from Siphateles boraxobius, assembly GCF_051911475.1. Classification (NCBI taxonomy): domain Eukaryota; kingdom Metazoa; phylum Chordata; class Actinopteri; order Cypriniformes; family Leuciscidae; genus Siphateles; species Siphateles boraxobius. The sequence continues at coordinate 437,280 of NW_027508849.1, forward strand.
AGGCGTTGTAAGCTCATATATGGTTGTTTCGGGGAGGAGACGCATGTGCGCACAATCTCCCGCTAACTGGGATTTATAAAGTGAATTCTGCGCAGGTTCTGGCGTACGCACGGTTTTATAAGTCTGAATATTTTTTTGCGTACGCCATTTTTAGCTTTCTGGCGCACGTACACTTTTAGTAAGGATCCTACGCACAGTTTTATAAACGAGGGCCCAGATAA
>NW_027508849.1:440000-451157 GCF_051911475.1 Siphateles boraxobius
GTCACTTTAAAGGGATATTGTGTAGGAATGTCTCCCATCTGGCGGTGAAATTGAATTTTGCATTTAAACGAACTGTGCTCTCCAGCGCCTCGCGTTTTCAAACCCGTGTTGCATCTACGGTAGCTGTTATGTACCAAAAAGCTATGACAGGATGTCCTCTAACAGCACTTCGTCGAGTTTTCCTTCGGGTGAACAGGTTTGTTAGTTCAAACTGCAACTTGACACAACGAACTAACGAATGTTACAGTATGAATAATAACAGTGCAATGCAGGTTTTAAACTCGCCGGGGCCGTGAAGCGCCTCTCGCTGCTCTCTCCTCCGGTTCTGCTGCGTTCAGTCACGTGACGCTGGCTCTGAACGAGAACGCCGTGTGGAAACGCGTTGGTCTAGTACTTTTAGACCCTCTCTGCTATTATAGTTTTTCAAGATGGCGGAACGACATGGAAGCCTCCGTGGACCTGCCCGTCACATGTATATAAAGATAATAAATTCTTCGTTTACGAGGATAAATCAGATCATTGGCAGAGGTATTTGTACACCATTGAGACATATTTATGAATAAAAATATTGATTTTAGATTATAAATTACCTAAAAAACTACACATAGGCTAGTCCCTTTAATGTACCAGTAGTTACAGTGAAAACTGAATTTCAGCTTAAAATAGATGATGATGTTGAAGAAGGTGATGATGAAGATGGTGATGATGGTGATGATGAAGATGATGATGATGGTGATGATGAAGGTGATGATTATGAAGAAGAAGGTGATGATTATGATGAAGGTGATGATGATGATGAAGGTGATGATGAAGAAGAAGGTGATGATTATGAAGAAGGTGATGATGATGATGATGATGAAGGTGATGATGATGATGATGAAGGTGATGATTATGAAGAAGGTGATGATGATGAAGGTGATGATGATGATGATGAAGGTGATGATGATGATGATGATGAAGAAGAAGGTGATGATTATGATGAAGGTGATGATGATGATGAAGGTGATGATGAAGAAGAAGGTGATGATTATGAAGAAGGTGATGATGATGAAGGTGATGATGATGATGAAGAAGAAGGTGATGATTATGATGATGATGATGATGATGAAGAAGAAGGTGATGATTATGATGAAGGTGATGATGATTATGAAGAAGGTGATGATGATGATGATGAAGGTGATGATGATGATGAAGAAGAAGGTGATGATTATGAAGAAGGTGATGATGATGATGATGAAGGTGATGATGATGATGAAGAAGAAGGTGATGATTATGAAGAAGGTGATGATGATGATGAAGGTGATGATGATGATGAAGAAGAAGGTGATGATTATGATGAAGGTGATGATGATGATGAAGAAGAAGGTGATGATTATGAAGAAGGTGATGATGATGATGAAGGTGATGATGATGATGAAGAAGAAGGTGATGATTATGATGAAGGTGATGCTGAAGGTGATGATGATGAAGGTGATGATGAAGATGATTAAGGTGAAGATGATGATGAAGAAGGTGATGATGAAGGTGATGATGATGATGAAGAAGAAGGTGATGATGATGATGATGATGATGATGAAGGTGATGATGAAGGTGATGATGATGATGAAGAAGAAGGTGATGATTATGAAGAAGGTGATGATGATGATGAAGGTGATGATGATGATGAAGAAGAAGGTGATGATTATGAAGAAGGTGATGCTGAAGGTGATGATGATGAAGGTGATGATGAAGATGATTAAGGTGAAGATGATGATGAAGAAGGTGATGATGAAGGTGATGATGCTGATGATGGAGAAGATGATGATGAAGAAGGTGATGATGAAGAAGATGATGATGATGATGAAGGTGATGATGAAGGTGATGATGAAGATGATTAAGGTGAAGATGATGATGAAGAAGGTGATGATGAAGGTGATGATGCTGATGATGGAGAAGATGATGATGAAGAAGGTGATGATGAAGAAGATGATGATGATGATGAAGGTGATGATGAAGGTGATGATGAAGATGATTAAGGTGATTATGATGATTAAGGTGATTATGATGATTAAGGTGAAGATGATGAAGATGATTAAGTTGAAGATGATGATGAAGGTGAAGATGATGAAGATGATTAAGTTGAAGATGATGATGAAGGTGAAGATGATGAAGGTGATGATTAAGGTGAAGATGATGATGAAGGTGATGATGAAGGTGAAGATGATTAAGGTGAAGATGATGATGAGGATGATGAAGATGATTATGATGATGAAGATGATTAAGGTGATGATGAAGATGATGAAGGTGAAGATGATGATGAAGATCATGAAGGTGATTATGATGATGACATAAATACACATTTTAGTTTGTTATAATTACTATTATAATACTATTTTATTAAAATAATGAAATAAAATAAATTGAACACATTTTCAGAATATTCAAAAACAGTAATAATATTTAATTACAATAATGAAAATATATTTATAAATATATTTTATTTTACACTGACAAGGAGTGGCAATTTCATTTAATATTTATATAAATATATATTATAGTTGGTTATAATAATATTTCATGAAGATAATGAAATAAGATATTTATAAATAAATTGATATAAGCTTTATTTTACAGAGACTAGAGTGTCGTTTTAATGTAATATTTATATAAATATTATATTTATAATAATAAGAATATCTAATTATCTAATGAAGTAAAATCATTTTTAATAATATATATACACTCACCTAAAGGATTATTAGGAACACCTGTTCAATTTCTCATTAATGCAATTATCTAATCAACCAATCACATGGCAGTTGCTTCAATGCATTTAGGGGTGTGGTCCTGGTCAAGACAATCTCCTGAACTCCAGACTGAATGTCAGAATGGGAAAGAAAGGTGATTTAAGCAATTTTGAGCGTGGCATGGTTGTTGGTGCCAGACGGGCCGGTCTGAGTATTTCACAATCTGCTCAGTTACTGGGATTTTCACGCACAACCATTTCTAGGGTTTACAAAGAATGGTGTGAAAAGGGAAAAACATCCAGTATGCGGCAGTCCTGTGGGTGAAAATGCCTTGTTGATGCTAGAGGTCAGAGGAGAATGGGCCGACTGATTCAAGCTGATAGAAGAGCAACTTTGACGGAAATAACCACTCGTTACAACCGAGGTATGCAGCAAAGCATTTGTGAAGCCACAACACACACAACCTTGAGGCGGATGGGCTACAACAGCAGAAGACCCCACCGGGTACCACTCATCTCCACTACAAATAGGAAAAAGAGGCTACAATTCACAAGAGCTCACCAAAATTGGACAGTTGAAGACTGGAAAAATGTTGCCTGGTCTGATGAGTCTCGATTTCTGTTGAGACATTCAGATGGTAGAGTCAGAATTTGGCGTAAACAGAATGAGAACATGGATCCATCATGCCTTGTTACCACTGTGCAGGCTGCTGGTGGTGGTGTAATGGCGTGGGGGATGTTTTCTTGGCACACTTTAGGCCCCTTAGTACCAATTGGGCATCGTTTAAATGCCACGGCCTACCTGAGCATTGTTTCTGACCATGTCCATCCCTTTATGGCCACCATGTACCGATCCTCTGATGGCTACTTCCAGCAGGATAATGCACCATGTCACAAAGCTCGAATCATTTCAAATTGGTGTCTTGAACATGACAATGAGTTCACTGTTCTAAAATGGCCCCCACAGTCACCAGATCTCAACCCAATAGAGCATCTTTGGGATGTGGTGGAACGGGAGCTTCGTGCCCTGGATGTGCATCCCACAAATCTCCATCAACTGCAAGATGCTATCCTATCAATATGGGCCAACATTTCTAAAGAATGCTTTCAGCACCTTGTTGAATCAATGCCACGTAGAATTAAGGCAGTTCTGAAGGCGAAAGGGGGTCAAACACAGTATTAGTATGGTGTTCCTAATAATCCTTTAGGTGAGTGTATATCTATTTTAAATAGTTTTACTTGACGTTATTAATTGTTTGTGCTTTCTTACTGACAAATAGCTCGATAGAATAGTAGATTTCTATCTACCCTCCATAACTAGAAAAATGTATAATTATTTTAAGAATTACATGACTTTTTAAGAATTGAATACACTTCCATGAGTTTTCCAGGTCTAGAAATCACTCTTTTAATACTCTCTCTCCAAGAGGAGATTCACTGAAATAACAAACAGGATGATCATATGTTTCTCGAGCATCAAATCATCATATTATAGTGATTTCTGAAGGATCATGTGACACTGAAGACTGGAGTAATGATGCTGAAAATTCAGCTTTGATCACAGGAATAAATTACACTTTACTATATATTCACATAGAAAACAGCTGATTTACACTGGAATAATATTTCCCAATACATGGAGTTCCAGTGGATCCACTTCATCTCCACAGAGCAACTTTCTGAGTAACTAACTGACTAACATCTCCTGGGTTCAGTTCGGGCTCGGTCAGTCCACTCACTCACTCATTGGGTTCAGTATCGATCACTCACTCATTGGGTTCGGGCTCGGTATCGATCACTCACTCATTGGGTTCGGGCTCGGTATCGATCACTCACTCATTGGGTTCGGGCTCGGTATCGATCACTCACTCATTGGGTTCGGGCTCGGTATCGATCACTCACTCATTGGACCGCGCCGTGCCGGGTGCGCGCGCCCGTGCGCGTTCCCGTGTGCGTGCCAGTGCGCGCTTGCGTTCGGTGACGGGAGCCCAAAGTGATCAGCGGATCTTTTCGATCATCATTCAGATCAGTTATAGTATAATAATAATAATAATAGCACATTGCGTGCGCGCGCCTCGCGTCTGGAGAGCTGTGCGTCATTTCTCTCCTTTATTTTTGAATGTTGTCGCGCTGGAGGAGTGATGATGGATCCTCACAGAGCGAGCTGATCACGGTCAGTGCCGGAGGATCATGTCCTATGTGTCTTCACAAGGTAAGAGTTTTAATCGATCATCTGATCGGCTCCGATCACTAATCAATACGGGCTCGCGCTGGCCGACAGATGATTGACAGCTCTCACTCTGGAGTCCAGCGATGCCTTTACTTTCACCTGATTGATACTGCACCTTCAGCGTGAGACTCCAATCATTGCGATCGATAATCAGTGTGAATAGTTGAGCTCAGAAACAGCAGGTTTATTTATAGATCCCGAACCGAACCGAGTCAGGAGCGGCCCGCGCGCGCGCACGAGGGAGAGCTTCCGGAACACACGCGAGAACATCAACACAAATACTCACACTGAGAGTCACAAAATTATTTTAATGTTAACTGTAAAATACTGTATCAATGCTCGGTTAATCGGTTAACAGTGCAGGGAAAACTGTAATCAATCTAATGTAATTGTACAGTAAAACACGGTTACATCTTCCATTTTTAGATGTAAAAAAGAATGTAACCCTATAATTTACATTGAAATGCCATTCCCTTTGTGACACTTCACATTTGATGGTTTTTAATAGGCATAATTATGTTTCTTCTTAGTTTGTTTTGTGATCAGTTACGTACATTCGGGTTTTATGTTGTTAAATGAATGCATACTGAATGATTTGAGAGTCCATGATGGTGTTTGGTGTTGTTTAGTGCAGTGATGAACAGATGAGTCCGCATCTGTAACGGGGATGAGCGTCAGTCGTGCCTCTGTGAATCTCAAGAGGTCATTTACATTGAGCTGGAGGAGTTTCAGGAGAGCTCGTTTAAATGTCATGCTCTCCTGTCTGCCGGACTTCTGTCTGTAAAGTGAGTTTATTCAGAACGAAACAAACAGTTTGTTATATTATTATATATCATCAGTGTTTCAAAGCAGCTTCACAGTAATAAACAGGAAAATAATAGAATCAGTGATGCAAACTTCATCAAATATGAGAGAAACTCGGATTCAGGGGTGAAGCAGCTCTTCTGAAGATTAGAGAGTCATTATTCAGATCAACTCAAGTTTTGTTCTCTGCTGCATTTGATTCCACCAATCACAACGTTCTTTTAAATAGACTCGAAAATGATGTTGGCATTAGTGGAATCGCATTAGCATGGTTTAAATCATGACCGTTATCAGTTTGCAGCAGTAAATGAAGAGATGTCTTATTAGTGCTGGGCGGTATGACCAAAAATCCATATCACGGTATTTTTCTAAATGATACCGTTACCGGTACTGAGTGAGAGAGGAAATACTGCAGTAGATTGACTTAGAATGCACGATTTTACTGTCATGAGTGAATATTGTACAAAAATTCCACCCACAAAATGATGCTGTTTACAAAGAGCTCCAGCAGGAGGCGCTGTAGGAGCGGCAGAAACAGCGGTTTCCACGGTAACGGCGGAACACAAACCAGCGTTCATAACCGTATTCAGATTACATCGAAATAACATCGAAACTTTTCTTAAGGCCGTCAGTTCACTTCAGAAACATTAATATAAAAACTCCCGCGTCGCGTTTTGACTTTGAAACGTGCAGTGCTCGGGTTTATTCAACGATGTCAATGCCAACCACAAAAAAATATATGTTGACAGGGTTTTCCGCAGAAAATGTGTTAGTTAAGGTGGTGGTGGGTCGGGTCGGGTCGGGGGAGGGTGTGTGTGTGTGTGTGTGTGTGTGTGTTTCAAATACTGAAACTTGAGATCTATATCTTTTTAGTTTGTCAAGGTAATAACATAACATCTGATAGTAATGTTATCCGTGGTTCTCCAGTGTTTTAGAGTGCCGTACCCCTCTTCCACTTAGACTGCGGTCACACCTTTTCCATTAAAGGACAATATTTGCCCCCTTTAATCAATTTTTCCATTTCATTTTTTTACCTTTGTAATGCCTTTAAAAAATAAATAATTCATTAAATAAAATAATGTTCAATAAATAGGCAATGTTAAAAATCGTTTAATATTAATACAAATATTGTATTAAAATCGCCAGTAGGTGGCAGTAACTCATTGTCTTTATGTGTGTCATCGAGTCATTCATTGAATCTCACGATTCGTTCAAAGCCACAGATTTCGTTGCAAAATAGAGCAATAAGCCTGACTATACTGTTTTAAATGTAGTAAATCACTTAATGTTACCCTTTTGTTTTGTTTTTTAACTGTTGTATAAAATCAATGTCACATTTGAAATCGTGTGGATATTCGGGAAACATTGCATCAACATTAAAAACACTGCTGGATATCAGCCTGCATTTTGTTCGCACAAACAGCGCAAGCGGCTCGTGACAGAACACAGACCGACTGAATGACACTTCAGTTTAAGTTGAAAATCTCAAATGAAGATTGTTGAACTCCAGCTTGTCTGTGTTTTCAGATCATCCGCACTTCTTGAGCAGTGTAGAGAGCGCGCGCGCATGGTTGCCAGCTACTATTGAAAAGACAGAGTAGAAAACAAGTTCTTTTAACAGAAAAGCTCTGATTTGGGGGTTAAATTATTGAATTCTGGCATTTGTGGCCACAGAGGATTACACTGAAACTTTCCTATTTCAGACGACAAACTACGCTTGGCTAACGTTACTATCATGTTCTGTAACTCACTTGCCTAGTAACCATAGTAACGGTGCGCACGCTTTCGCGCTTTCTGCTATGACGTGGAGTGCGCGGTGCACTCAACGTTGCATGAATCTTTAATAACAGTTAATTTTGTTATGGTGAACTTAATCCTAGTAAATCCTAGTAATAAAAAAATAATAATATTTTTGTAACGAAATCCAAGACTTTGTATACCAAATTCAAGGCTTGTAATACCTTAATTTGAGATTATTTTTCAATGCTTTTAAGATCCCGCAGGTACCCTGGTAAACTAATTATTAGGCTAAGGTTACATTACATGAGTCACGTCACATAGTGGTCTATTTTCAGTTCAAAATGGCGAAAATAGACAAAAGTTTATTAGTTTGCCTGATTATTTTTGTGATTCGTTTAACATTTATGACCTAAAAAAAGTGTCAAATAGGAAATGTTTAGTTTAGCAACTTACATCTTCTCGCACTTGACCGACTGAAACTGAAGCGCGTCGAGTCGCTCCTGTCTATGAGTCGCTCTCTACTAAAATTCGCGCTGCGAACATAAAGCCCGCCTACTTTGATTTGATTGGTCATCTAAAATATTCTGACATTGACGAGCAGTGACAGACCAATGAGGCTCAGATGAACACACACACACACACACACACACACCCTGTCTTCTGTTTGTTCTGACGTGCTTGGCGCCGCTGCGGAAGAACGCGCTGATTACAAGACTGAAGCGAACACGAAGGCTTATCACATATTTAAAGATTGAAATGGAGAAAACAGGACAGAGTAACTCGGCGGATATCGGTCACATAATTTTTTTTGACGACGTAGTTAAGGCGGCAGGCGTGTGTTGCTTAGGCGGCCGCCTTAGTAACAAAGTGCTGCGGGAAACCCTGGTTGATATTGTGAACCAATGTATGGGAAACACTAATATAATATAATGTATATTGCGGTATAATAAAAATTCATACCACCCAGCACTATGTCTTATCGATCACAAGTTCGGTATGGCGTACCACAAGGCTCAGTGCTAGGACCGCTGCTGTTCACTCTGTACATGCTACCCTCTCACACACACACACACACACACACACACACACACACACACACACACACACACACACACACACACACACACACACACACACACACACACACACACACACACACACACACACACTCTGTACATGCTACCCTTAGGAGATATCATTATTATTCAGATCAGTTCAGTTCAGTGTTTATTGTGTTCTGGTGTGGATCGAGTGTAAGATACTGTTTCATACTTCTGACTGTACAGAATTTTTGTTTTAGTTGAACTGATGTGCTTGTTTACTGGTTAATACTTTGAAATAGTTATGTTGAATTAAGTTAATGCACATGCTGAGTGTTAAACTAACAGCCCAAAAATATGTTCTAAGAAAGTTTTGCTAACGTTCCCATTAATAATGGAAACATTATGCGTATGTTCTCTGAACGGTCTAAACGTCCAGTTTTTAAAATGTTTTAAAATGTTTTTTTATTGGTTATATGGACGTTAAGGGAACAATAACGTTACCTTACATTAACGTCCATTGTATAATTCTTCAAACATTATGAGAATGTTACTGTTAAACGTTCTCTGAACGTTCTGAAACAAGTAATAACATTTAAAAAAGGTTAGATGACATCCAACTAAAACATTTCAGAAAAACGCTCCATGAATGATGTATAAATAATGTTTTTGTTCTAACGTTCAGAGAACATTATTAAAGACCAGATAACTTTGAATGAACGTTCTATTAATGTTACTGGAAGAACGTTTGTTATTAACTTCGAGAGAACATTCTTTGGAAAAAAAGACTTTTGATTAGATGTTTTTTCTTTTTCGTTTTAAGAACTAAATCTGATGGTCATATCAACACGAGCATGACTATATCTTCATGATTGTGATCGTGTCATTGTGACTGTGATCATTTCATCATAATTGCGATTGTATTATTATATCACAATAACAGCTGTTTAACCAATGGTGACGAGCGCTCTGCTGCTGTTGTGTCTTCGTTCTCAAGTTACGATGTGTTTGAATTATTGTTTCTGCAGTGGTTGAGCGTTTGTAACCAATCACAGACTCACTGTTTGTTATGCGCATGAATGCAGTGGTGAAATGTTGAGGTTATGAGGTACAGACCCGTCACTGATGATATCTCCTAAGGGTAGCATGTACAGAGTGTGTGTGTGTGTGTGTGTGTGTGTGTGTGTGTGTGTGTGTGTGTGTGTGTGTGGTGTGTGTGTGTGTGTAGCATGTACAGAGTGAACAGCAGCGGTCCTAGTACTGAGCCTTGTGGTACGCCATACTGAACTTGTGTTCGATTCTCTTCATTTACTGCTACAAACTGATAGCGGTCAGATAAATATGATTTAAACCATGCTAGTGCAATTCCACTAATGCCAACATAGTTTTCTAGTCTATTTAAGAGAATGTTGTGGTCAGTGGTGTCAAATGCAGCACTAAGATCGAGTAACACTAATAGAGAGATACAACCACGATCGGATGATAAGAGCAAATCATTTGTGACTCTAATGAGAGCAGTCTCAGTGCTATGGTACGGTCTAAATCCTGACTGGAAATCCTCGCAGATATCATTTCTTTCTAGAAAGGAACACAGTTGTGAAGATACTGCCTTTTCTAGTATCTTTGACAGAAAAGGTAGATTTGAGATCGGCCTGAAATTGACTAATTCTGTAGGATAAAGTTGCGTTTTTTTAACAAGCGGTTTAATCATAGCCAGCTTAAACGTTTTTGCTACGTATCCTAATGACAAAGACGAATTAATGATGTTAAGAAGAGGATCTATGACCTCTGGAAGCATCTCTTTCAGTAGTTTAGTCGGTATAGGGTCTAACATACATGATGTCGATTTAGATGATTTAACAAGTTTGTAAAATTCTTCCTCTCCTATATCAATGAATGACTGTAATGTTTCGTCAGGGAGACTACACTGCACTGTCTGATGCGATACTGTAGTAGACGGTTGCATAGTTATAATTTTCTCCCTGATATTATCAAAATGGTAAGTGAAGAAGGTCATAAAGTCATTACTGCAGTGCTGGCTGGAAACTTCAGAAGTTGAAGCTTTATTTCTTGTTGATTTTGCCACTGTATCAAATAAATACGTAGGGTTGTGTTTGTTTTCTTCTAAGAGAGACAAAATAAGCAGATCTAACAGTTTTTAAGTCCTTTCTGCATGCAATAATCCTGTCTTTCCACGAAATGCGAAATACCTCTAGTTTTGTTTTCTTCCATCTACGCTCCATTAAATGTTATTTTACAGTTGTTCAACTGTGTATTTGGTGAGTTTTATGTTTTATGTTTATGTAAATGTCGAGTTGATGAATCATCTCATTCATATGTAAAGTCAAATTCATGTCTGTCAGTCCAAGAAAACTGTTCCTGAACTCGTCATGGGCTCGTCTCGATCTGGTTCTGCTGAACACGTGGCCTGTTCTGAGCGTTTATGTAAGAATCACACATTCGATGCATCAATCACAGACTCGTCTTAAACGCTGTCGTTTCCCATCATCAGCACTGCTGTAGAAAAGGCCTTTAATAATAAACCTGTTTAATGCAGAAGCTGTGTTCCTGCGAGTTTAGCAGGTTAGCTGTGACATTATGGAAATATTGAGGCTTCT
>NW_027508850.1:0-35000 GCF_051911475.1 Siphateles boraxobius
GTCTCCCTTCGTCCATACAGACGTTGGTATCTCGTATATGTCCCCTTCTACGTCTTTTCTAACACCTACCATTCGTTTTTCTTGCAAAATAGCCCACATTGGCACAACCCATGGCCTTTTAGCCCTCTTTTTATAATTTTATACATCACTTTGGACATTATTTTGGTCCATTTCTGTGTCTATCTTTGAAGCGGCCAGTTGTGCGATGGACAGTGCACAACCAGACTCAGACCTCAGGTTTGGGTCTTGGATTATATTTTCCCCTTACCAGCCCGTGCCTCGTTCTCTGGACTTTATTGATGGCATTGGAGTGTTCTTGGTAGTGTTTGTGAGTGCATGTATAGAGTTATAAAAATTAAATAAATTTTAAAATTAAAAACAACAAGGTTGATAGCAGAAAAATGACTCATGACGCATCAAAACATGCTGATTGGTGTTTGAGAGTGTGGGAGGGGCCACGCCCTCTGAAAAACTATAAAGAGCTGAGGGAAAAGAGACTGTTGTCATTCAAACTCGCCTGATGAGAGCCGTTGGAAGGCCGAAACGCGTCGCGAGATAGTTCCTGAATGACGCAGACTGTAAAAATGAGTTAGGCCGCCATCATTAGTGTGTTGTGATGTTGCTGAGCCAAAAATAAATATTTCTCTTCGCCCAAACAGGTGTTGAGTTGGTCTGTAAAATATTTAAAAGTCTCCCTTCGTCCATACAGACGTTGGTATCTCGTATATGTCCCCTTCTACGTCTTTTCTAACACCTACCATTCGTTTTTCTTGCAAAATAGCCCACATTGGCACAACCCATGGCCTTTTAGCCCTCTTTTTATAATTTTATACATCACTTTGGACATTATTTTGGTCCATTTCTGTGTCTATCTTTGAAGCGGCCAGTTGTGCGATGGACAGTGCACAACCAGACTCAGACCTCAGGTTTGGGTCTTGGATTATATTTTCCCCTTACCAGCCCGTGCCTCGTTCTCTGGACTTTATTGATGGCATTGGAGTGTTCTTGGTAGTGTTTGTGAGTGCATGTATAGAGTTATAAAAATTAAATAAATTTTAAAATTAAAAACAACAAGGTTGATAGCAGAAAAATGACTCATGACGCATCAAAACATGCTGATTGGTGTTTGAGAGTGTGGGAGGGGCCACGCCCTCTGAAAAACTATAAAGAGCTGAGGGAAAAGAGACTGTTGTCATTCAAACTCGCCTGATGAGAGCCGTTGGAAGGCCGAAACGCGTCGCGAGATAGTTCCTGAATGACGCAGACTGTAAAAATGAGTTAGGCCGCCATCATTAGTGTGTTGTGATGTTGCTGAGCCAAAAATAAATATTTCTCTTCGCCCAAACAGGTGTTGAGTTGGTCTGTAAAATATTTAAAAGTCTCCCTTCGTCCATACAGACGTTGGTATCTCGTATATGTCCCCTTCTACGTCTTTTCTAACACCTACCATTCGTTTTTCTTGCAAAATAGCCCACATTGGCACAACCCATGGCCTTTTAGCCCTCTTTTTATAATTTTATACATCACTTTGGACATTATTTTGGTCCATTTCTGTGTCTATCTTTGAAGCGGCCAGTTGTGCGATGGACAGTGCACAACCAGACTCAGACCTCAGGTTTGGGTCTTGGATTATATTTTCCCCTTACCAGCCCGTGCCTCGTTCTCTGGACTTTATTGATGGCATTGGAGTGTTCTTGGTAGTGTTTGTGAGTGCATGTATAGAGTTATAAAAATTAAATAAATTTTAAAATTAAAAACAACAAGGTTGATAGCAGAAAAATGACTCATGACGCATCAAAACATGCTGATTGGTGTTTGAGAGTGTGGGAGGGGCCACGCCCTCTGAAAAACTATAAAGAGCTGAGGGAAAAGAGACTGTTGTCATTCAAACTCGCCTGATGAGAGCCGTTGGAAGGCCGAAACGCGTCGCGAGATAGTTCCTGAATGACGCAGACTGTAAAAATGAGTTAGGCCGCCATCATTAGTGTGTTGTGATGTTGCTGAGCCAAAAATAAATATTTCTCTTCGCCCAAACAGGTGTTGAGTTGGTCTGTAAAATATTTAAAAGTCTCCCTTCGTCCATACAGACGTTGGTATCTCGTATATGTCCCCTTCTACGTCTTTTCTAACACCTACCATTCGTTTTTCTTGCAAAATAGCCCACATTGGCACAACCCATGGCCTTTTAGCCCTCTTTTTATAATTTTATACATCACTTTGGACATTATTTTGGTCCATTTCTGTGTCTATCTTTGAAGCGGCCAGTTGTGCGATGGACAGTGCACAACCAGACTCAGACCTCAGGTTTGGGTCTTGGATTATATTTTCCCCTTACCAGCCCGTGCCTCGTTCTCTGGACTTTATTGATGGCATTGGAGTGTTCTTGGTAGTGTTTGTGAGTGCATGTATAGAGTTATAAAAATTAAATAAATTTTAAAATTAAAAACAACAAGGTTGATAGCAGAAAAATGACTCATGACGCATCAAAACATGCTGATTGGTGTTTGAGAGTGTGGGAGGGGCCACGCCCTCTGAAAAACTATAAAGAGCTGAGGGAAAAGAGACTGTTGTCATTCAAACTCGCCTGATGAGAGCCGTTGGAAGGCCGAAACGCGTCGCGAGATAGTTCCTGAATGACGCAGACTGTAAAAATGAGTTAGGCCGCCATCATTAGTGTGTTGTGATGTTGCTGAGCCAAAAATAAATATTTCTCTTCGCCCAAACAGGTGTTGAGTTGGTCTGTAAAATATTTAAAAGTCTCCCTTCGTCCATACAGACGTTGGTATCTCGTATATGTCCCCTTCTACGTCTTTTCTAACACCTACCATTCGTTTTTCTTGCAAAATAGCCCACATTGGCACAACCCATGGCCTTTTAGCCCTCTTTTTATAATTTTATACATCACTTTGGACATTATTTTGGTCCATTTCTGTGTCTATCTTTGAAGCGGCCAGTTGTGCGATGGACAGTGCACAACCAGACTCAGACCTCAGGTTTGGGTCTTGGATTATATTTTCCCCTTACCAGCCCGTGCCTCGTTCTCTGGACTTTATTGATGGCATTGGAGTGTTCTTGGTAGTGTTTGTGAGTGCATGTATAGAGTTATAAAAATTAAATAAATTTTAAAATTAAAAACAACAAGGTTGATAGCAGAAAAATGACTCATGACGCATCAAAACATGCTGATTGGTGTTTGAGAGTGTGGGAGGGGCCACGCCCTCTGAAAAACTATAAAGAGCTGAGGGAAAAGAGACTGTTGTCATTCAAACTCGCCTGATGAGAGCCGTTGGAAGGCCGAAACGCGTCGCGAGATAGTTCCTGAATGACGCAGACTGTAAAAATGAGTTAGGCCGCCATCATTAGTGTGTTGTGATGTTGCTGAGCCAAAAATAAATATTTCTCTTCGCCCAAACAGGTGTTGAGTTGGTCTGTAAAATATTTAAAAGTCTCCCTTCGTCCATACAGACGTTGGTATCTCGTATATGTCCCCTTCTACGTCTTTTCTAACACCTACCATTCGTTTTTCTTGCAAAATAGCCCACATTGGCACAACCCATGGCCTTTTAGCCCTCTTTTTATAATTTTATACATCACTTTGGACATTATTTTGGTCCATTTCTGTGTCTATCTTTGAAGCGGCCAGTTGTGCGATGGACAGTGCACAACCAGACTCAGACCTCAGGTTTGGGTCTTGGATTATATTTTCCCCTTACCAGCCCGTGCCTCGTTCTCTGGACTTTATTGATGGCATTGGAGTGTTCTTGGTAGTGTTTGTGAGTGCATGTATAGAGTTATAAAAATTAAATAAATTTTAAAATTAAAAACAACAAGGTTGATAGCAGAAAAATGACTCATGACGCATCAAAACATGCTGATTGGTGTTTGAGAGTGTGGGAGGGGCCACGCCCTCTGAAAAACTATAAAGAGCTGAGGGAAAAGAGACTGTTGTCATTCAAACTCGCCTGATGAGAGCCGTTGGAAGGCCGAAACGCGTCGCGAGATAGTTCCTGAATGACGCAGACTGTAAAAATGAGTTAGGCCGCCATCATTAGTGTGTTGTGATGTTGCTGAGCCAAAAATAAATATTTCTCTTCGCCCAAACAGGTGTTGAGTTGGTCTGTAAAATATTTAAAAGTCTCCCTTCGTCCATACAGACGTTGGTATCTCGTATATGTCCCCTTCTACGTCTTTTCTAACACCTACCATTCGTTTTTCTTGCAAAATAGCCCACATTGGCACAACCCATGGCCTTTTAGCCCTCTTTTTATAATTTTATACATCACTTTGGACATTATTTTGGTCCATTTCTGTGTCTATCTTTGAAGCGGCCAGTTGTGCGATGGACAGTGCACAACCAGACTCAGACCTCAGGTTTGGGTCTTGGATTATATTTTCCCCTTACCAGCCCGTGCCTCGTTCTCTGGACTTTATTGATGGCATTGGAGTGTTCTTGGTAGTGTTTGTGAGTGCATGTATAGAGTTATAAAAATTAAATAAATTTTAAAATTAAAAACAACAAGGTTGATAGCAGAAAAATGACTCATGACGCATCAAAACATGCTGATTGGTGTTTGAGAGTGTGGGAGGGGCCACGCCCTCTGAAAAACTATAAAGAGCTGAGGGAAAAGAGACTGTTGTCATTCAAACTCGCCTGATGAGAGCCGTTGGAAGGCCGAAACGCGTCGCGAGATAGTTCCTGAATGACGCAGACTGTAAAAATGAGTTAGGCCGCCATCATTAGTGTGTTGTGATGTTGCTGAGCCAAAAATAAATATTTCTCTTCGCCCAAACAGGTGTTGAGTTGGTCTGTAAAATATTTAAAAGTCTCCCTTCGTCCATACAGACGTTGGTATCTCGTATATGTCCCCTTCTACGTCTTTTCTAACACCTACCATTCGTTTTTCTTGCAAAATAGCCCACATTGGCACAACCCATGGCCTTTTAGCCCTCTTTTTATAATTTTATACATCACTTTGGACATTATTTTGGTCCATTTCTGTGTCTATCTTTGAAGCGGCCAGTTGTGCGATGGACAGTGCACAACCAGACTCAGACCTCAGGTTTGGGTCTTGGATTATATTTTCCCCTTACCAGCCCGTGCCTCGTTCTCTGGACTTTATTGATGGCATTGGAGTGTTCTTGGTAGTGTTTGTGAGTGCATGTATAGAGTTATAAAAATTAAATAAATTTTAAAATTAAAAACAACAAGGTTGATAGCAGAAAAATGACTCATGACGCATCAAAACATGCTGATTGGTGTTTGAGAGTGTGGGAGGGGCCACGCCCTCTGAAAAACTATAAAGAGCTGAGGGAAAAGAGACTGTTGTCATTCAAACTCGCCTGATGAGAGCCGTTGGA
Source organism: Siphateles boraxobius (assembly GCF_051911475.1). NCBI lineage: Eukaryota > Metazoa > Chordata > Actinopteri > Cypriniformes > Leuciscidae > Siphateles > Siphateles boraxobius. The sequence continues at coordinate 5,359 of NW_027508850.1, forward strand.
AGGCCGAAACGCGTCGCGAGATAGTTCCTGAATGACGCAGACTGTAAAAATGAGTTAGGCCGCCATCATTAGTGTGTTGTGATGTTGCTGAGCCAAAAATAAATATTTCTCTTCGCCCAAACAGGTGTTGAGTTGGTCTGTAAAATATTTAAAAGTCTCCCTTCGTCCATACAGACGTTGGTATCTCGTATATGTCCCCTTCTACGTCTTTTCTAACACCTACCATTCGTTTTTCTTGCAAAATAGCCCACATTGGCACAACCCATGGCCTTTTAGCCCTCTTTTTATAATTTTATACATCACTTTGGACATTATTTTGGTCCATTTCTGTGTCTATCTTTGAAGCGGCCAGTTGTGCGATGGACAGTGCACAACCAGACTCAGACCTCAGGTTTGGGTCTTGGATTATATTTTCCCCTTACCAGCCCGTGCCTCGTTCTCTGGACTTTATTGATGGCATTGGAGTGTTCTTGGTAGTGTTTGTGAGTGCATGTATAGAGTTATAAAAATTAAATAAATTTTAAAATTAAAAACAACAAGGTTGATAGCAGAAAAATGACTCATGACGCATCAAAACATGCTGATTGGTGTTTGAGAGTGTGGGAGGGGCCACGCCCTCTGAAAAACTATAAAGAGCTGAGGGAAAAGAGACTGTTGTCATTCAAACTCGCCTGATGAGAGCCGTTGGAAGGCCGAAACGCGTCGCGAGATAGTTCCTGAATGACGCAGACTGTAAAAATGAGTTAGGCCGCCATCATTAGTGTGTTGTGATGTTGCTGAGCCAAAAATAAATATTTCTCTTCGCCCAAACAGGTGTTGAGTTGGTCTGTAAAATATTTAAAAGTCTCCCTTCGTCCATACAGACGTTGGTATCTCGTATATGTCCCCTTCTACGTCTTTTCTAACACCTACCATTCGTTTTTCTTGCAAAATAGCCCACATTGGCACAACCCATGGCCTTTTAGCCCTCTTTTTATAATTTTATACATCACTTTGGACATTATTTTGGTCCATTTCTGTGTCTATCTTTGAAGCGGCCAGTTGTGCGATGGACAGTGCACAACCAGACTCAGACCTCAGGTTTGGGTCTTGGATTATATTTTCCCCTTACCAGCCCGTGCCTCGTTCTCTGGACTTTATTGATGGCATTGGAGTGTTCTTGGTAGTGTTTGTGAGTGCATGTATAGAGTTATAAAAATTAAATAAATTTTAAAATTAAAAACAACAAGGTTGATAGCAGAAAAATGACTCATGACGCATCAAAACATGCTGATTGGTGTTTGAGAGTGTGGGAGGGGCCACGCCCTCTGAAAAACTATAAAGAGCTGAGGGAAAAGAGACTGTTGTCATTCAAACTCGCCTGATGAGAGCCGTTGGAAGGCCGAAACGCGTCGCGAGATAGTTCCTGAATGACGCAGACTGTAAAAATGAGTTAGGCCGCCATCATTAGTGTGTTGTGATGTTGCTGAGCCAAAAATAAATATTTCTCTTCGCCCAAACAGGTGTTGAGTTGGTCTGTAAAATATTTAAAAGTCTCCCTTCGTCCATACAGACGTTGGTATCTCGTATATGTCCCCTTCTACGTCTTTTCTAACACCTACCATTCGTTTTTCTTGCAAAATAGCCCACATTGGCACAACCCATGGCCTTTTAGCCCTCTTTTTATAATTTTATACATCACTTTGGACATTATTTTGGTCCATTTCTGTGTCTATCTTTGAAGCGGCCAGTTGTGCGATGGACAGTGCACAACCAGACTCAGACCTCAGGTTTGGGTCTTGGATTATATTTTCCCCTTACCAGCCCGTGCCTCGTTCTCTGGACTTTATTGATGGCATTGGAGTGTTCTTGGTAGTGTTTGTGAGTGCATGTATAGAGTTATAAAAATTAAATAAATTTTAAAATTAAAAACAACAAGGTTGATAGCAGAAAAATGACTCATGACGCATCAAAACATGCTGATTGGTGTTTGAGAGTGTGGGAGGGGCCACGCCCTCTGAAAAACTATAAAGAGCTGAGGGAAAAGAGACTGTTGTCATTCAAACTCGCCTGATGAGAGCCGTTGGAAGGCCGAAACGCGTCGCGAGATAGTTCCTGAATGACGCAGACTGTAAAAATGAGTTAGGCCGCCATCATTAGTGTGTTGTGATGTTGCTGAGCCAAAAATAAATATTTCTCTTCGCCCAAACAGGTGTTGAGTTGGTCTGTAAAATATTTAAAAGTCTCCCTTCGTCCATACAGACGTTGGTATCTCGTATATGTCCCCTTCTACGTCTTTTCTAACACCTACCATTCGTTTTTCTTGCAAAATAGCCCACATTGGCACAACCCATGGCCTTTTAGCCCTCTTTTTATAATTTTATACATCACTTTGGACATTATTTTGGTCCATTTCTGTGTCTATCTTTGAAGCGGCCAGTTGTGCGATGGACAGTGCACAACCAGACTCAGACCTCAGGTTTGGGTCTTGGATTATATTTTCCCCTTACCAGCCCGTGCCTCGTTCTCTGGACTTTATTGATGGCATTGGAGTGTTCTTGGTAGTGTTTGTGAGTGCATGTATAGAGTTATAAAAATTAAATAAATTTTAAAATTAAAAACAACAAGGTTGATAGCAGAAAAATGACTCATGACGCATCAAAACATGCTGATTGGTGTTTGAGAGTGTGGGAGGGGCCACGCCCTCTGAAAAACTATAAAGAGCTGAGGGAAAAGAGACTGTTGTCATTCAAACTCGCCTGATGAGAGCCGTTGGAAGGCCGAAACGCGTCGCGAGATAGTTCCTGAATGACGCAGACTGTAAAAATGAGTTAGGCCGCCATCATTAGTGTGTTGTGATGTTGCTGAGCCAAAAATAAATATTTCTCTTCGCCCAAACAGGTGTTGAGTTGGTCTGTAAAATATTTAAAAGTCTCCCTTCGTCCATACAGACGTTGGTATCTCGTATATGTCCCCTTCTACGTCTTTTCTAACACCTACCATTCGTTTTTCTTGCAAAATAGCCCACATTGGCACAACCCATGGCCTTTTAGCCCTCTTTTTATAATTTTATACATCACTTTGGACATTATTTTGGTCCATTTCTGTGTCTATCTTTGAAGCGGCCAGTTGTGCGATGGACAGTGCACAACCAGACTCAGACCTCAGGTTTGGGTCTTGGATTATATTTTCCCCTTACCAGCCCGTGCCTCGTTCTCTGGACTTTATTGATGGCATTGGAGTGTTCTTGGTAGTGTTTGTGAGTGCATGTATAGAGTTATAAAAATTAAATAAATTTTAAAATTAAAAACAACAAGGTTGATAGCAGAAAAATGACTCATGACGCATCAAAACATGCTGATTGGTGTTTGAGAGTGTGGGAGGGGCCACGCCCTCTGAAAAACTATAAAGAGCTGAGGGAAAAGAGACTGTTGTCATTCAAACTCGCCTGATGAGAGCCGTTGGAAGGCCGAAACGCGTCGCGAGATAGTTCCTGAATGACGCAGACTGTAAAAATGAGTTAGGCCGCCATCATTAGTGTGTTGTGATGTTGCTGAGCCAAAAATAAATATTTCTCTTCGCCCAAACAGGTGTTGAGTTGGTCTGTAAAATATTTAAAAGTCTCCCTTCGTCCATACAGACGTTGGTATCTCGTATATGTCCCCTTCTACGTCTTTTCTAACACCTACCATTCGTTTTTCTTGCAAAATAGCCCACATTGGCACAACCCATGGCCTTTTAGCCCTCTTTTTATAATTTTATACATCACTTTGGACATTATTTTGGTCCATTTCTGTGTCTATCTTTGAAGCGGCCAGTTGTGCGATGGACAGTGCACAACCAGACTCAGACCTCAGGTTTGGGTCTTGGATTATATTTTCCCCTTACCAGCCCGTGCCTCGTTCTCTGGACTTTATTGATGGCATTGGAGTGTTCTTGGTAGTGTTTGTGAGTGCATGTATAGAGTTATAAAAATTAAATAAATTTTAAAATTAAAAACAACAAGGTTGATAGCAGAAAAATGACTCATGACGCATCAAAACATGCTGATTGGTGTTTGAGAGTGTGGGAGGGGCCACGCCCTCTGAAAAACTATAAAGAGCTGAGGGAAAAGAGACTGTTGTCATTCAAACTCGCCTGATGAGAGCCGTTGGAAGGCCGAAACGCGTCGCGAGATAGTTCCTGAATGACGCAGACTGTAAAAATGAGTTAGGCCGCCATCATTAGTGTGTTGTGATGTTGCTGAGCCAAAAATAAATATTTCTCTTCGCCCAAACAGGTGTTGAGTTGGTCTGTAAAATATTTAAAAGTCTCCCTTCGTCCATACAGACGTTGGTATCTCGTATATGTCCCCTTCTACGTCTTTTCTAACACCTACCATTCGTTTTTCTTGCAAAATAGCCCACATTGGCACAACCCATGGCCTTTTAGCCCTCTTTTTATAATTTTATACATCACTTTGGACATTATTTTGGTCCATTTCTGTGTCTATCTTTGAAGCGGCCAGTTGTGCGATGGACAGTGCACAACCAGACTCAGACCTCAGGTTTGGGTCTTGGATTATATTTTCCCCTTACCAGCCCGTGCCTCGTTCTCTGGACTTTATTGATGGCATTGGAGTGTTCTTGGTAGTGTTTGTGAGTGCATGTATAGAGTTATAAAAATTAAATAAATTTTAAAATTAAAAACAACAAGGTTGATAGCAGAAAAATGACTCATGACGCATCAAAACATGCTGATTGGTGTTTGAGAGTGTGGGAGGGGCCACGCCCTCTGAAAAACTATAAAGAGCTGAGGGAAAAGAGACTGTTGTCATTCAAACTCGCCTGATGAGAGCCGTTGGAAGGCCGAAACGCGTCGCGAGATAGTTCCTGAATGACGCAGACTGTAAAAATGAGTTAGGCCGCCATCATTAGTGTGTTGTGATGTTGCTGAGCCAAAAATAAATATTTCTCTTCGCCCAAACAGGTGTTGAGTTGGTCTGTAAAATATTTAAAAGTCTCCCTTCGTCCATACAGACGTTGGTATCTCGTATATGTCCCCTTCTACGTCTTTTCTAACACCTACCATTCGTTTTTCTTGCAAAATAGCCCACATTGGCACAACCCATGGCCTTTTAGCCCTCTTTTTATAATTTTATACATCACTTTGGACATTATTTTGGTCCATTTCTGTGTCTATCTTTGAAGCGGCCAGTTGTGCGATGGACAGTGCACAACCAGACTCAGACCTCAGGTTTGGGTCTTGGATTATATTTTCCCCTTACCAGCCCGTGCCTCGTTCTCTGGACTTTATTGATGGCATTGGAGTGTTCTTGGTAGTGTTTGTGAGTGCATGTATAGAGTTATAAAAATTAAATAAATTTTAAAATTAAAAACAACAAGGTTGATAGCAGAAAAATGACTCATGACGCATCAAAACATGCTGATTGGTGTTTGAGAGTGTGGGAGGGGCCACGCCCTCTGAAAAACTATAAAGAGCTGAGGGAAAAGAGACTGTTGTCATTCAAACTCGCCTGATGAGAGCCGTTGGAAGGCCGAAACGCGTCGCGAGATAGTTCCTGAATGACGCAGACTGTAAAAATGAGTTAGGCCGCCATCATTAGTGTGTTGTGATGTTGCTGAGCCAAAAATAAATATTTCTCTTCGCCCAAACAGGTGTTGAGTTGGTCTGTAAAATATTTAAAAGTCTCCCTTCGTCCATACAGACGTTGGTATCTCGTATATGTCCCCTTCTACGTCTTTTCTAACACCTACCATTCGTTTTTCTTGCAAAATAGCCCACATTGGCACAACCCATGGCCTTTTAGCCCTCTTTTTATAATTTTATACATCACTTTGGACATTATTTTGGTCCATTTCTGTGTCTATCTTTGAAGCGGCCAGTTGTGCGATGGACAGTGCACAACCAGACTCAGACCTCAGGTTTGGGTCTTGGATTATATTTTCCCCTTACCAGCCCGTGCCTCGTTCTCTGGACTTTATTGATGGCATTGGAGTGTTCTTGGTAGTGTTTGTGAGTGCATGTATAGAGTTATAAAAATTAAATAAATTTTAAAATTAAAAACAACAAGGTTGATAGCAGAAAAATGACTCATGACGCATCAAAACATGCTGATTGGTGTTTGAGAGTGTGGGAGGGGCCACGCCCTCTGAAAAACTATAAAGAGCTGAGGGAAAAGAGACTGTTGTCATTCAAACTCGCCTGATGAGAGCCGTTGGAAGGCCGAAACGCGTCGCGAGATAGTTCCTGAATGACGCAGACTGTAAAAATGAGTTAGGCCGCCATCATTAGTGTGTTGTGATGTTGCTGAGCCAAAAATAAATATTTCTCTTCGCCCAAACAGGTGTTGAGTTGGTCTGTAAAATATTTAAAAGTCTCCCTTCGTCCATACAGACGTTGGTATCTCGTATATGTCCCCTTCTACGTCTTTTCTAACACCTACCATTCGTTTTTCTTGCAAAATAGCCCACATTGGCACAACCCATGGCCTTTTAGCCCTCTTTTTATAATTTTATACATCACTTTGGACATTATTTTGGTCCATTTCTGTGTCTATCTTTGAAGCGGCCAGTTGTGCGATGGACAGTGCACAACCAGACTCAGACCTCAGGTTTGGGTCTTGGATTATATTTTCCCCTTACCAGCCCGTGCCTCGTTCTCTGGACTTTATTGATGGCATTGGAGTGTTCTTGGTAGTGTTTGTGAGTGCATGTATAGAGTTATAAAAATTAAATAAATTTTAAAATTAAAAACAACAAGGTTGATAGCAGAAAAATGACTCATGACGCATCAAAACATGCTGATTGGTGTTTGAGAGTGTGGGAGGGGCCACGCCCTCTGAAAAACTATAAAGAGCTGAGGGAAAAGAGACTGTTGTCATTCAAACTCGCCTGATGAGAGCCGTTGGAAGGCCGAAACGCGTCGCGAGATAGTTCCTGAATGACGCAGACTGTAAAAATGAGTTAGGCCGCCATCATTAGTGTGTTGTGATGTTGCTGAGCCAAAAATAAATATTTCTCTTCGCCCAAACAGGTGTTGAGTTGGTCTGTAAAATATTTAAAAGTCTCCCTTCGTCCATACAGACGTTGGTATCTCGTATATGTCCCCTTCTACGTCTTTTCTAACACCTACCATTCGTTTTTCTTGCAAAATAGCCCACATTGGCACAACCCATGGCCTTTTAGCCCTCTTTTTATAATTTTATACATCACTTTGGACATTATTTTGGTCCATTTCTGTGTCTATCTTTGAAGCGGCCAGTTGTGCGATGGACAGTGCACAACCAGACTCAGACCTCAGGTTTGGGTCTTGGATTATATTTTCCCCTTACCAGCCCGTGCCTCGTTCTCTGGACTTTATTGATGGCATTGGAGTGTTCTTGGTAGTGTTTGTGAGTGCATGTATAGAGTTATAAAAATTAAATAAATTTTAAAATTAAAAACAACAAGGTTGATAGCAGAAAAATGACTCATGACGCATCAAAACATGCTGATTGGTGTTTGAGAGTGTGGGAGGGGCCACGCCCTCTGAAAAACTATAAAGAGCTGAGGGAAAAGAGACTGTTGTCATTCAAACTCGCCTGATGAGAGCCGTTGGAAGGCCGAAACGCGTCGCGAGATAGTTCCTGAATGACGCAGACTGTAAAAATGAGTTAGGCCGCCATCATTAGTGTGTTGTGATGTTGCTGAGCCAAAAATAAATATTTCTCTTCGCCCAAACAGGTGTTGAGTTGGTCTGTAAAATATTTAAAAGTCTCCCTTCGTCCATACAGACGTTGGTATCTCGTATATGTCCCCTTCTACGTCTTTTCTAACACCTACCATTCGTTTTTCTTGCAAAATAGCCCACATTGGCACAACCCATGGCCTTTTAGCCCTCTTTTTATAATTTTATACATCACTTTGGACATTATTTTGGTCCATTTCTGTGTCTATCTTTGAAGCGGCCAGTTGTGCGATGGACAGTGCACAACCAGACTCAGACCTCAGGTTTGGGTCTTGGATTATATTTTCCCCTTACCAGCCCGTGCCTCGTTCTCTGGACTTTATTGATGGCATTGGAGTGTTCTTGGTAGTGTTTGTGAGTGCATGTATAGAGTTATAAAAATTAAATAAATTTTAAAATTAAAAACAACAAGGTTGATAGCAGAAAAATGACTCATGACGCATCAAAACATGCTGATTGGTGTTTGAGAGTGTGGGAGGGGCCACGCCCTCTGAAAAACTATAAAGAGCTGAGGGAAAAGAGACTGTTGTCATTCAAACTCGCCTGATGAGAGCCGTTGGAAGGCCGAAACGCGTCGCGAGATAGTTCCTGAATGACGCAGACTGTAAAAATGAGTTAGGCCGCCATCATTAGTGTGTTGTGATGTTGCTGAGCCAAAAATAAATATTTCTCTTCGCCCAAACAGGTGTTGAGTTGGTCTGTAAAATATTTAAAAGTCTCCCTTCGTCCATACAGACGTTGGTATCTCGTATATGTCCCCTTCTACGTCTTTTCTAACACCTACCATTCGTTTTTCTTGCAAAATAGCCCACATTGGCACAACCCATGGCCTTTTAGCCCTCTTTTTATAATTTTATACATCACTTTGGACATTATTTTGGTCCATTTCTGTGTCTATCTTTGAAGCGGCCAGTTGTGCGATGGACAGTGCACAACCAGACTCAGACCTCAGGTTTGGGTCTTGGATTATATTTTCCCCTTACCAGCCCGTGCCTCGTTCTCTGGACTTTATTGATGGCATTGGAGTGTTCTTGGTAGTGTTTGTGAGTGCATGTATAGAGTTATAAAAATTAAATAAATTTTAAAATTAAAAACAACAAGGTTGATAGCAGAAAAATGACTCATGACGCATCAAAACATGCTGATTGGTGTTTGAGAGTGTGGGAGGGGCCACGCCCTCTGAAAAACTATAAAGAGCTGAGGGAAAAGAGACTGTTGTCATTCAAACTCGCCTGATGAGAGCCGTTGGAAGGCCGAAACGCGTCGCGAGATAGTTCCTGAATGACGCAGACTGTAAAAATGAGTTAGGCCGCCATCATTAGTGTGTTGTGATGTTGCTGAGCCAAAAATAAATATTTCTCTTCGCCCAAACAGGTGTTGAGTTGGTCTGTAAAATATTTAAAAGTCTCCCTTCGTCCATACAGACGTTGGTATCTCGTATATGTCCCCTTCTACGTCTTTTCTAACACCTACCATTCGTTTTTCTTGCAAAATAGCCCACATTGGCACAACCCATGGCCTTTTAGCCCTCTTTTTATAATTTTATACATCACTTTGGACATTATTTTGGTCCATTTCTGTGTCTATCTTTGAAGCGGCCAGTTGTGCGATGGACAGTGCACAACCAGACTCAGACCTCAGGTTTGGGTCTTGGATTATATTTTCCCCTTACCAGCCCGTGCCTCGTTCTCTGGACTTTATTGATGGCATTGGAGTGTTCTTGGTAGTGTTTGTGAGTGCATGTATAGAGTTATAAAAATTAAATAAATTTTAAAATTAAAAACAACAAGGTTGATAGCAGAAAAATGACTCATGACGCATCAAAACATGCTGATTGGTGTTTGAGAGTGTGGGAGGGGCCACGCCCTCTGAAAAACTATAAAGAGCTGAGGGAAAAGAGACTGTTGTCATTCAAACTCGCCTGATGAGAGCCGTTGGAAGGCCGAAACGCGTCGCGAGATAGTTCCTGAATGACGCAGACTGTAAAAATGAGTTAGGCCGCCATCATTAGTGTGTTGTGATGTTGCTGAGCCAAAAATAAATATTTCTCTTCGCCCAAACAGGTGTTGAGTTGGTCTGTAAAATATTTAAAAGTCTCCCTTCGTCCATACAGACGTTGGTATCTCGTATATGTCCCCTTCTACGTCTTTTCTAACACCTACCATTCGTTTTTCTTGCAAAATAGCCCACATTGGCACAACCCATGGCCTTTTAGCCCTCTTTTTATAATTTTATACATCACTTTGGACATTATTTTGGTCCATTTCTGTGTCTATCTTTGAAGCGGCCAGTTGTGCGATGGACAGTGCACAACCAGACTCAGACCTCAGGTTTGGGTCTTGGATTATATTTTCCCCTTACCAGCCCGTGCCTCGTTCTCTGGACTTTATTGATGGCATTGGAGTGTTCTTGGTAGTGTTTGTGAGTGCATGTATAGAGTTATAAAAATTAAATAAATTTTAAAATTAAAAACAACAAGGTTGATAGCAGAAAAATGACTCATGACGCATCAAAACATGCTGATTGGTGTTTGAGAGTGTGGGAGGGGCCACGCCCTCTGAAAAACTATAAAGAGCTGAGGGAAAAGAGACTGTTGTCATTCAAACTCGCCTGATGAGAGCCGTTGGAAGGCCGAAACGCGTCGCGAGATAGTTCCTGAATGACGCAGACTGTAAAAATGAGTTAGGCCGCCATCATTAGTGTGTTGTGATGTTGCTGAGCCAAAAATAAATATTTCTCTTCGCCCAAACAGGTGTTGAGTTGGTCTGTAAAATATTTAAAAGTCTCCCTTCGTCCATACAGACGTTGGTATCTCGTATATGTCCCCTTCTACGTCTTTTCTAACACCTACCATTCGTTTTTCTTGCAAAATAGCCCACATTGGCACAACCCATGGCCTTTTAGCCCTCTTTTTATAATTTTATACATCACTTTGGACATTATTTTGGTCCATTTCTGTGTCTATCTTTGAAGCGGCCAGTTGTGCGATGGACAGTGCACAACCAGACTCAGACCTCAGGTTTGGGTCTTGGATTATATTTTCCCCTTACCAGCCCGTGCCTCGTTCTCTGGACTTTATTGATGGCATTGGAGTGTTCTTGGTAGTGTTTGTGAGTGCATGTATAGAGTTATAAAAATTAAATAAATTTTAAAATTAAAAACAACAAGGTTGATAGCAGAAAAATGACTCATGACGCATCAAAACATGCTGATTGGTGTTTGAGAGTGTGGGAGGGGCCACGCCCTCTGAAAAACTATAAAGAGCTGAGGGAAAAGAGACTGTTGTCATTCAAACTCGCCTGATGAGAGCCGTTGGAAGGCCGAAACGCGTCGCGAGATAGTTCCTGAATGACGCAGACTGTAAAAATGAGTTAGGCCGCCATCATTAGTGTGTTGTGATGTTGCTGAGCCAAAAATAAATATTTCTCTTCGCCCAAACAGGTGTTGAGTTGGTCTGTAAAATATTTAAAAGTCTCCCTTCGTCCATACAGACGTTGGTATCTCGTATATGTCCCCTTCTACGTCTTTTCTAACACCTACCATTCGTTTTTCTTGCAAAATAGCCCACATTGGCACAACCCATGGCCTTTTAGCCCTCTTTTTATAATTTTATACATCACTTTGGACATTATTTTGGTCCATTTCTGTGTCTATCTTTGAAGCGGCCAGTTGTGCGATGGACAGTGCACAACCAGACTCAGACCTCAGGTTTGGGTCTTGGATTATATTTTCCCCTTACCAGCCCGTGCCTCGTTCTCTGGACTTTATTGATGGCATTGGAGTGTTCTTGGTAGTGTTTGTGAGTGCATGTATAGAGTTATAAAAATTAAATAAATTTTAAAATTAAAAACAACAAGGTTGATAGCAGAAAAATGACTCATGACGCATCAAAACATGCTGATTGGTGTTTGAGAGTGTGGGAGGGGCCACGCCCTCTGAAAAACTATAAAGAGCTGAGGGAAAAGAGACTGTTGTCATTCAAACTCGCCTGATGAGAGCCGTTGGAAGGCCGAAACGCGTCGCGAGATAGTTCCTGAATGACGCAGACTGTAAAAATGAGTTAGGCCGCCATCATTAGTGTGTTGTGATGTTGCTGAGCCAAAAATAAATATTTCTCTTCGCCCAAACAGGTGTTGAGTTGGTCTGTAAAATATTTAAAAGTCTCCCTTCGTCCATACAGACGTTGGTATCTCGTATATGTCCCCTTCTACGTCTTTTCTAACACCTACCATTCGTTTTTCTTGCAAAATAGCCCACATTGGCACAACCCATGGCCTTTTAGCCCTCTTTTTATAATTTTATACATCACTTTGGACATTATTTTGGTCCATTTCTGTGTCTATCTTTGAAGCGGCCAGTTGTGCGATGGACAGTGCACAACCAGACTCAGACCTCAGGTTTGGGTCTTGGATTATATTTTCCCCTTACCAGCCCGTGCCTCGTTCTCTGGACTTTATTGATGGCATTGGAGTGTTCTTGGTAGTGTTTGTGAGTGCATGTATAGAGTTATAAAAATTAAATAAATTTTAAAATTAAAAACAACAAGGTTGATAGCAGAAAAATGACTCATGACGCATCAAAACATGCTGATTGGTGTTTGAGAGTGTGGGAGGGGCCACGCCCTCTGAAAAACTATAAAGAGCTGAGGGAAAAGAGACTGTTGTCATTCAAACTCGCCTGATGAGAGCCGTTGGAAGGCCGAAACGCGTCGCGAGATAGTTCCTGAATGACGCAGACTGTAAAAATGAGTTAGGCCGCCATCATTAGTGTGTTGTGATGTTGCTGAGCCAAAAATAAATATTTCTCTTCGCCCAAACAGGTGTTGAGTTGGTCTGTAAAATATTTAAAAGTCTCCCTTCGTCCATACAGACGTTGGTATCTCGTATATGTCCCCTTCTACGTCTTTTCTAACACCTACCATTCGTTTTTCTTGCAAAATAGCCCACATTGGCACAACCCATGGCCTTTTAGCCCTCTTTTTATAATTTTATACATCACTTTGGACATTATTTTGGTCCATTTCTGTGTCTATCTTTGAAGCGGCCAGTTGTGCGATGGACAGTGCACAACCAGACTCAGACCTCAGGTTTGGGTCTTGGATTATATTTTCCCCTTACCAGCCCGTGCCTCGTTCTCTGGACTTTATTGATGGCATTGGAGTGTTCTTGGTAGTGTTTGTGAGTGCATGTATAGAGTTATAAAAATTAAATAAATTTTAAAATTAAAAACAACAAGGTTGATAGCAGAAAAATGACTCATGACGCATCAAAACATGCTGATTGGTGTTTGAGAGTGTGGGAGGGGCCACGCCCTCTGAAAAACTATAAAGAGCTGAGGGAAAAGAGACTGTTGTCATTCAAACTCGCCTGATGAGAGCCGTTGGAAGGCCGAAACGCGTCGCGAGATAGTTCCTGAATGACGCAGACTGTAAAAATGAGTTAGGCCGCCATCATTAGTGTGTTGTGATGTTGCTGAGCCAAAAATAAATATTTCTCTTCGCCCAAACAGGTGTTGAGTTGGTCTGTAAAATATTTAAAAGTCTCCCTTCGTCCATACAGACGTTGGTATCTCGTATATGTCCCCTTCTACGTCTTTTCTAACACCTACCATTCGTTTTTCTTGCAAAATAGCCCACATTGGCACAACCCATGGCCTTTTAGCCCTCTTTTTATAATTTTATACATCACTTTGGACATTATTTTGGTCCATTTCTGTGTCTATCTTTGAAGCGGCCAGTTGTGCGATGGACAGTGCACAACCAGACTCAGACCTCAGGTTTGGGTCTTGGATTATATTTTCCCCTTACCAGCCCGTGCCTCGTTCTCTGGACTTTATTGATGGCATTGGAGTGTTCTTGGTAGTGTTTGTGAGTGCATGTATAGAGTTATAAAAATTAAATAAATTTTAAAATTAAAAACAACAAGGTTGATAGCAGAAAAATGACTCATGACGCATCAAAACATGCTGATTGGTGTTTGAGAGTGTGGGAGGGGCCACGCCCTCTGAAAAACTATAAAGAGCTGAGGGAAAAGAGACTGTTGTCATTCAAACTCGCCTGATGAGAGCCGTTGGAAGGCCGAAACGCGTTGCGAGATAGTTCCTGAATGACGCAGACTGTAAAAATGAGTTAGGCCGCCATCATTAGTGTGTTGTGATGTTGCTGAGCCAAAAATAAATATTTCTCTTCGCCCAAACAGGTGTTGAGTTGGTCTGTAAAATATTTAAAAGTCTCCCTTCGTCCATACAGACGTTGGTATCTCGTATATGTCCCCTTCTACGTCTTTTCTAACACCTACCATTCGTTTTTCTTGCAAAATAGCCCACATTGGCACAACCCATGGCCTTTTAGCCCTCTTTTTATAATTTTATACATCACTTTGGACATTATTTTGGTCCATTTCTGTGTCTATCTTTGAAGCGGCCAGTTGTGCGATGGACAGTGCACAACCAGACTCAGACCTCAGGTTTGGGTCTTGGATTATATTTTCCCCTTACCAGCCCGTGCCTCGTTCTCTGGACTTTATTGATGGCATTGGAGTGTTCTTGGTAGTGTTTGTGAGTGCATGTATAGAGTTATAAAAATTAAATAAATTTTAAAATTAAAAACAACAAGGTTGATAGCAGAAAAATGACTCATGACGCATCAAAACATGCTGATTGGTGTTTGAGAGTGTGGGAGGGGCCACGCCCTCTGAAAAACTATAAAGAGCTGAGGGAAAAGAGACTGTTGTCATTCAAACTCGCCTGATGAGAGCCGTTGGAAGGCCGAAACGCGTCGCGAGATAGTTCCTGAATGACGCAGACTGTAAAAATGAGTTAGGCCGCCATCATTAGTGTGTTGTGATGTTGCTGAGCCAAAAATAAATATTTCTCTTCGCCCAAACAGGTGTTGAGTTGGTCTGTAAAATATTTAAAAGTCTCCCTTCGTCCATACAGACGTTGGTATCTCGTATATGTCCCCTTCTACGTCTTTTCTAACACCTACCATTCGTTTTTCTTGCAAAATAGCCCACATTGGCACAACCCATGGCCTTTTAGCCCTCTTTTTATAATTTTATACATCACTTTGGACATTATTTTGGTCCATTTCTGTGTCTATCTTTGAAGCGGCCAGTTGTGCGATGGACAGTGCACAACCAGACTCAGACCTCAGGTTTGGGTCTTGGATTATATTTTCCCCTTACCAGCCCGTGCCTCGTTCTCTGGACTTTATTGATGGCATTGGAGTGTTCTTGGTAGTGTTTGTGAGTGCATGTATAGAGTTATAAAAATTAAATAAATTTTAAAATTAAAAACAACAAGGTTGATAGCAGAAAAATGACTCATGACGCATCAAAACATGCTGATTGGTGTTTGAGAGTGTGGGAGGGGCCACGCCCTCTGAAAAACTATAAAGAGCTGAGGGAAAAGAGACTGTTGTCATTCAAACTCGCCTGATGAGAGCCGTTGGAAGGCCGAAACGCGTCGCGAGATAGTTCCTGAATGACGCAGACTGTAAAAATGAGTTAGGCCGCCATCATTAGTGTGTTGTGATGTTGCTGAGCCAAAAATAAATATTTCTCTTCGCCCAAACAGGTGTTGAGTTGGTCTGTAAAATATTTAAAAGTCTCCCTTCGTCCATACAGACGTTGGTATCTCGTATATGTCCCCTTCTACGTCTTTTCTAACACCTACCATTCGTTTTTCTTGCAAAATAGCCCACATTGGCACAACCCATGGCCTTTTAGCCCTCTTTTTATAATTTTATACATCACTTTGGACATTATTTTGGTCCATTTCTGTGTCTATCTTTGAAGCGGCCAGTTGTGCGATGGACAGTGCACAACCAGACTCAGACCTCAGGTTTGGGTCTTGGATTATATTTTCCCCTTACCAGCCCGTGCCTCGTTCTCTGGACTTTATTGATGGCATTGGAGTGTTCTTGGTAGTGTTTGTGAGTGCATGTATAGAGTTATAAAAATTAAATAAATTTTAAAATTAAAAACAACAAGGTTGATAGCAGAAAAATGACTCATGACGCATCAAAACATGCTGATTGGTGTTTGAGAGTGTGGGAGGGGCCACGCCCTCTGAAAAACTATAAAGAGCTGAGGGAAAAGAGACTGTTGTCATTCAAACTCGCCTGATGAGAGCCGTTGGAAGGCCGAAACGCGTCGCGAGATAGTTCCTGAATGACGCAGACTGTAAAAATGAGTTAGGCCGCCATCATTAGTGTGTTGTGATGTTGCTGAGCCAAAAATAAATATTTCTCTTCGCCCAAACAGGTGTTGAGTTGGTCTGTAAAATATTTAAAAGTCTCCCTTCGTCCATACAGACGTTGGTATCTCGTATATGTCCCCTTCTACGTCTTTTCTAACACCTACCATTCGTTTTTCTTGCAAAATAGCCCACATTGGCACAACCCATGGCCTTTTAGCCCTCTTTTTATAATTTTATACATCACTTTGGACATTATTTTGGTCCATTTCTGTGTCTATCTTTGAAGCGGCCAGTTGTGCGATGGACAGTGCACAACCAGACTCAGACCTCAGGTTTGGGTCTTGGATTATATTTTCCCCTTACCAGCCCGTGCCTCGTTCTCTGGACTTTATTGATGGCATTGGAGTGTTCTTGGTAGTGTTTGTGAGTGCATGTATAGAGTTATAAAAATTAAATAAATTTTAAAATTAAAAACAACAAGGTTGATAGCAGAAAAATGACTCATGACGCATCAAAACATGCTGATTGGTGTTTGAGAGTGTGGGAGGGGCCACGCCCTCTGAAAAACTATAAAGAGCTGAGGGAAAAGAGACTGTTGTCATTCAAACTCGCCTGATGAGAGCCGTTGGAAGGCCGAAACGCGTCGCGAGATAGTTCCTGAATGACGCAGACTGTAAAAATGAGTTAGGCCGCCATCATTAGTGTGTTGTGATGTTGCTGAGCCAAAAATAAATATTTCTCTTCGCCCAAACAGGTGTTGAGTTGGTCTGTAAAATATTTAAAAGTCTCCCTTCGTCCATACAGACGTTGGTATCTCGTATATGTCCCCTTCTACGTCTTTTCTAACACCTACCATTCGTTTTTCTTGCAAAATAGCCCACATTGGCACAACCCATGGCCTTTTAGCCCTCTTTTTATAATTTTATACATCACTTTGGACATTATTTTGGTCCATTTCTGTGTCTATCTTTGAAGCGGCCAGTTGTGCGATGGACAGTGCACAACCAGACTCAGACCTCAGGTTTGGGTCTTGGATTATATTTTCCCCTTACCAGCCCGTGCCTCGTTCTCTGGACTTTATTGATGGCATTGGAGTGTTCTTGGTAGTGTTTGTGAGTGCATGTATAGAGTTATAAAAATTAAATAAATTTTAAAATTAAAAACAACAAGGTTGATAGCAGAAAAATGACTCATGACGCATCAAAACATGCTGATTGGTGTTTGAGAGTGTGGGAGGGGCCACGCCCTCTGAAAAACTATAAAGAGCTGAGGGAAAAGAGACTGTTGTCATTCAAACTCGCCTGATGAGAGCCGTTGGAAGGCCGAAACGCGTCGCGAGATAGTTCCTGAATGACGCAGACTGTAAAAATGAGTTAGGCCGCCATCATTAGTGTGTTGTGATGTTGCTGAGCCAAAAATAAATATTTCTCTTCGCCCAAACAGGTGTTGAGTTGGTCTGTAAAATATTTAAAAGTCTCCCTTCGTCCATACAGACGTTGGTATCTCGTATATGTCCCCTTCTACGTCTTTTCTAACACCTACCATTCGTTTTTCTTGCAAAATAGCCCACATTGGCACAACCCATGGCCTTTTAGCCCTCTTTTTATAATTTTATACATCACTTTGGACATTATTTTGGTCCATTTCTGTGTCTATCTTTGAAGCGGCCAGTTGTGCGATGGACAGTGCACAACCAGACTCAGACCTCAGGTTTGGGTCTTGGATTATATTTTCCCCTTACCAGCCCGTGCCTCGTTCTCTGGACTTTATTGATGGCATTGGAGTGTTCTTGGTAGTGTTTGTGAGTGCATGTATAGAGTTATAAAAATTAAATAAATTTTAAAATTAAAAACAACAAGGTTGATAGCAGAAAAATGACTCATGACGCATCAAAACATGCTGATTGGTGTTTGAGAGTGTGGGAGGGGCCACGCCCTCTGAAAAACTATAAAGAGCTGAGGGAAAAGAGACTGTTGTCATTCAAACTCGCCTGATGAGAGCCGTTGGAAGGCCGAAACGCGTCGCGAGATAGTTCCTGAATGACGCAGACTGTAAAAATGAGTTAGGCCGCCATCATTAGTGTGTTGTGATGTTGCTGAGCCAAAAATAAATATTTCTCTTCGCCCAAACAGGTGTTGAGTTGGTCTGTAAAATATTTAAAAGTCTCCCTTCGTCCATACAGACGTTGGTATCTCGTATATGTCCCCTTCTACGTCTTTTCTAACACCTACCATTCGTTTTTCTTGCAAAATAGCCCACATTGGCACAACCCATGGCCTTTTAGCCCTCTTTTTATAATTTTATACATCACTTTGGACATTATTTTGGTCCATTTCTGTGTCTATCTTTGAAGCGGCCAGTTGTGCGATGGACAGTGCACAACCAGACTCAGACCTCAGGTTTGGGTCTTGGATTATATTTTCCCCTTACCAGCCCGTGCCTCGTTCTCTGGACTTTATTGATGGCATTGGAGTGTTCTTGGTAGTGTTTGTGAGTGCATGTATAGAGTTATAAAAATTAAATAAATTTTAAAATTAAAAACAACAAGGTTGATAGCAGAAAAATGACTCATGACGCATCAAAACATGCTGATTGGTGTTTGAGAGTGTGGGAGGGGCCACGCCCTCTGAAAAACTATAAAGAGCTGAGGGAAAAGAGACTGTTGTCATTCAAACTCGCCTGATGAGAGCCGTTGGAAGGCCGAAACGCGTCGCGAGATAGTTCCTGAATGACGCAGACTGTAAAAATGAGTTAGGCCGCCATCATTAGTGTGTTGTGATGTTGCTGAGCCAAAAATAAATATTTCTCTTCGCCCAAACAGGTGTTGAGTTGGTCTGTAAAATATTTAAAAGTCTCCCTTCGTCCATACAGACGTTGGTATCTCGTATATGTCCCCTTCTACGTCTTTTCTAACACCTACCATTCGTTTTTCTTGCAAAATAGCCCACATTGGCACAACCCATGGCCTTTTAGCCCTCTTTTTATAATTTTATACATCACTTTGGACATTATTTTGGTCCATTTCTGTGTCTATCTTTGAAGCGGCCAGTTGTGCGATGGACAGTGCACAACCAGACTCAGACCTCAGGTTTGGGTCTTGGATTATATTTTCCCCTTACCAGCCCGTGCCTCGTTCTCTGGACTTTATTGATGGCATTGGAGTGTTCTTGGTAGTGTTTGTGAGTGCATGTATAGAGTTATAAAAATTAAATAAATTTTAAAATTAAAAACAACAAGGTTGATAGCAGAAAAATGACTCATGACGCATCAAAACATGCTGATTGGTGTTTGAGAGTGTGGGAGGGGCCACGCCCTCTGAAAAACTATAAAGAGCTGAGGGAAAAGAGACTGTTGTCATTCAAACTCGCCTGATGAGAGCCGTTGGAAGGCCGAAACGCGTCGCGAGATAGTTCCTGAATGACGCAGACTGTAAAAATGAGTTAGGCCGCCATCATTAGTGTGTTGTGATGTTGCTGAGCCAAAAATAAATATTTCTCTTCGCCCAAACAGGTGTTGAGTTGGTCTGTAAAATATTTAAAAGTCTCCCTTCGTCCATACAGACGTTGGTATCTCGTATATGTCCCCTTCTACGTCTTTTCTAACACCTACCATTCGTTTTTCTTGCAAAATAGCCCACATTGGCACAACCCATGGCCTTTTAGCCCTCTTTTTATAATTTTATACATCACTTTGGACATTATTTTGGTCCATTTCTGTGTCTATCTTTGAAGCGGCCAGTTGTGCGATGGACAGTGCACAACCAGACTCAGACCTCAGGTTTGGGTCTTGGATTATATTTTCCCCTTACCAGCCCGTGCCTCGTTCTCTGGACTTTATTGATGGCATTGGAGTGTTCTTGGTAGTGTTTGTGAGTGCATGTATAGAGTTATAAAAATTAAATA
The DNA here is from genome assembly GCF_051911475.1 of Siphateles boraxobius. Lineage (NCBI taxonomy): Eukaryota > Metazoa > Chordata > Actinopteri > Cypriniformes > Leuciscidae > Siphateles > Siphateles boraxobius. Next base: position 25,167 of record NW_027508850.1, read on the forward strand.
AATTTTAAAATTAAAAACAACAAGGTTGATAGCAGAAAAATGACTCATGACGCATCAAAACATGCTGATTGGTGTTTGAGAGTGTGGGAGGGGCCACGCCCTCTGAAAAACTATAAAGAGCTGAGGGAAAAGAGACTGTTGTCATTCAAACTCGCCTGATGAGAGCCGTTGGAAGGCCGAAACGCGTCGCGAGATAGTTCCTGAATGACGCAGACTGTAAAAATGAGTTAGGCCGCCATCATTAGTGTGTTGTGATGTTGCTGAGCCAAAAATAAATATTTCTCTTCGCCCAAACAGGTGTTGAGTTGGTCTGTAAAATATTTAAAAGTCTCCCTTCGTCCATACAGACGTTGGTATCTCGTATATGTCCCCTTCTACGTCTTTTCTAACACCTACCATTCGTTTTTCTTGCAAAATAGCCCACATTGGCACAACCCATGGCCTTTTAGCCCTCTTTTTATAATTTTATACATCACTTTGGACATTATTTTGGTCCATTTCTGTGTCTATCTTTGAAGCGGCCAGTTGTGCGATGGACAGTGCACAACCAGACTCAGACCTCAGGTTTGGGTCTTGGATTATATTTTCCCCTTACCAGCCCGTGCCTCGTTCTCTGGACTTTATTGATGGCATTGGAGTGTTCTTGGTAGTGTTTGTGAGTGCATGTATAGAGTTATAAAAATTAAATAAATTTTAAAATTAAAAACAACAAGGTTGATAGCAGAAAAATGACTCATGACGCATCAAAACATGCTGATTGGTGTTTGAGAGTGTGGGAGGGGCCACGCCCTCTGAAAAACTATAAAGAGCTGAGGGAAAAGAGACTGTTGTCATTCAAACTCGCCTGATGAGAGCCGTTGGAAGGCCGAAACGCGTCGCGAGATAGTTCCTGAATGACGCAGACTGTAAAAATGAGTTAGGCCGCCATCATTAGTGTGTTGTGATGTTGCTGAGCCAAAAATAAATATTTCTCTTCGCCCAAACAGGTGTTGAGTTGGTCTGTAAAATATTTAAAAGTCTCCCTTCGTCCATACAGACGTTGGTATCTCGTATATGTCCCCTTCTACGTCTTTTCTAACACCTACCATTCGTTTTTCTTGCAAAATAGCCCACATTGGCACAACCCATGGCCTTTTAGCCCTCTTTTTATAATTTTATACATCACTTTGGACATTATTTTGGTCCATTTCTGTGTCTATCTTTGAAGCGGCCAGTTGTGCGATGGACAGTGCACAACCAGACTCAGACCTCAGGTTTGGGTCTTGGATTATATTTTCCCCTTACCAGCCCGTGCCTCGTTCTCTGGACTTTATTGATGGCATTGGAGTGTTCTTGGTAGTGTTTGTGAGTGCATGTATAGAGTTATAAAAATTAAATAAATTTTAAAATTAAAAACAACAAGGTTGATAGCAGAAAAATGACTCATGACGCATCAAAACATGCTGATTGGTGTTTGAGAGTGTGGGAGGGGCCACGCCCTCTGAAAAACTATAAAGAGCTGAGGGAAAAGAGACTGTTGTCATTCAAACTCGCCTGATGAGAGCCGTTGGAAGGCCGAAACGCGTCGCGAGATAGTTCCTGAATGACGCAGACTGTAAAAATGAGTTAGGCCGCCATCATTAGTGTGTTGTGATGTTGCTGAGCCAAAAATAAATATTTCTCTTCGCCCAAACAGGTGTTGAGTTGGTCTGTAAAATATTTAAAAGTCTCCCTTCGTCCATACAGACGTTGGTATCTCGTATATGTCCCCTTCTACGTCTTTTCTAACACCTACCATTCGTTTTTCTTGCAAAATAGCCCACATTGGCACAACCCATGGCCTTTTAGCCCTCTTTTTATAATTTTATACATCACTTTGGACATTATTTTGGTCCATTTCTGTGTCTATCTTTGAAGCGGCCAGTTGTGCGATGGACAGTGCACAACCAGACTCAGACCTCAGGTTTGGGTCTTGGATTATATTTTCCCCTTACCAGCCCGTGCCTCGTTCTCTGGACTTTATTGATGGCATTGGAGTGTTCTTGGTAGTGTTTGTGAGTGCATGTATAGAGTTATAAAAATTAAATAAATTTTAAAATTAAAAACAACAAGGTTGATAGCAGAAAAATGACTCATGACGCATCAAAACATGCTGATTGGTGTTTGAGAGTGTGGGAGGGGCCACGCCCTCTGAAAAACTATAAAGAGCTGAGGGAAAAGAGACTGTTGTCATTCAAACTCGCCTGATGAGAGCCGTTGGAAGGCCGAAACGCGTCGCGAGATAGTTCCTGAATGACGCAGACTGTAAAAATGAGTTAGGCCGCCATCATTAGTGTGTTGTGATGTTGCTGAGCCAAAAATAAATATTTCTCTTCGCCCAAACAGGTGTTGAGTTGGTCTGTAAAATATTTAAAAGTCTCCCTTCGTCCATACAGACGTTGGTATCTCGTATATGTCCCCTTCTACGTCTTTTCTAACACCTACCATTCGTTTTTCTTGCAAAATAGCCCACATTGGCACAACCCATGGCCTTTTAGCCCTCTTTTTATAATTTTATACATCACTTTGGACATTATTTTGGTCCATTTCTGTGTCTATCTTTGAAGCGGCCAGTTGTGCGATGGACAGTGCACAACCAGACTCAGACCTCAGGTTTGGGTCTTGGATTATATTTTCCCCTTACCAGCCCGTGCCTCGTTCTCTGGACTTTATTGATGGCATTGGAGTGTTCTTGGTAGTGTTTGTGAGTGCATGTATAGAGTTATAAAAATTAAATACATTTTAAAATTAAAAACAACAAGGTTGATAGCAGAAAAATGACTCATGACGCATCAAAACATGCTGATTGGTGTTTGAGAGTGTGGGAGGGGCCACGCCCTCTGAAAAACTATAAAGAGCTGAGGGAAAAGAGACTGTTGTCATTCAAACTCGCCTGATGAGAGCCGTTGGAAGGCCGAAACGCGTCGCGAGATAGTTCCTGAATGACGCAGACTGTAAAAATGAGTTAGGCCGCCATCATTAGTGTGTTGTGATGTTGCTGAGCCAAAAATAAATATTTCTCTTCGCCCAAACAGGTGTTGAGTTGGTCTGTAAAATATTTAAAAGTCTCCCTTCGTCCATACAGACGTTGGTATCTCGTATATGTCCCCTTCTACGTCTTTTCTAACACCTACCATTCGTTTTTCTTGCAAAATAGCCCACATTGGCACAACCCATGGCCTTTTAGCCCTCTTTTTATAATTTTATACATCACTTTGGACATTATTTTGGTCCATTTCTGTGTCTATCTTTGAAGCGGCCAGTTGTGCGATGGACAGTGCACAACCAGACTCAGACCTCAGGTTTGGGTCTTGGATTATATTTTCCCCTAACCCTAACCTAACCTATTCCTCAAAAACCTAACCCTAACTATCCCAGTATCTGCACAAGCACTAAAACCTACCCCTTACAGGGGATTTTATGTTTATTGTTATGAGTATTATTAGTGTTAGTAGTATTATTAATAGTATTATGATTATTGTTATTATTATTATTATTATTATTATTATTAATTATTTCATTGTTATTAATAATTATTTTTAATTATTATTAATTGTTAATGATTATTGCTAATAATTATTGTTAATTATTGTTAATTGTTATTATTAGAATTATTGTTAATTGTTGTTAATTATTATTGATAATTATTATTAATTATTATTAATGATTGTTGTTAATGGTTATTGTTAATGATTATTATTAATAATTATTGTTAATTATTAATTGTTCTATTATTATTATTATTATTAGTATCATTAGTATTAGTATGAGTATTAGTATTTAATTTTTAAGAGATTCATTTGGCAGTGTGGTTAGTGTTGGTAGCTTAGGAACTGGGAGATCCGAGTTTGAGACTGGACTAAAACACTTTTGGGTTAGGGTTTGGGTTTGGGTTAGGGTTAGGGTTAGGGTTAGGGTTAGGGTTAGGTTAGGTTAGGGGATGGGCTCGGTCAGGATTTCCGATGAGCAAAATGGGATCTGAGTGAGTCGGGTATGGCCAAGAGCTGGATTCTGAAAATGAGAAGCTATTTAATATTAAAAACACAAAAATAGGGGAAGTAATACTAGACTAAAAACATTGTGGTTATTGGTGGATCAGCCTCATCAGAAACATGCGCCGGCCAGTGCATTTCTGCGTCCTTCCTATCTAACTGGATGACCAGGAGAGGTCGTCCGGGGGGAGGCGTTGTCGTTTCACAAGCCTAACCCACTCTAACCTATCCTAACCCTAATTAGACCTGATTCTATAACACACCCTAAATTTATATAGCCCTAACCCTTCTCCACTAAAACCTACCCACTTACCTGGAGTCCTGGACAGCCCTCTGCGGGGCACCCCGACTTCTCACAGCCCGATTCAGACCTAGGAGAACAGGGAGAAAAATACAAAATTAGAAATTATTACACACATATTTTTACTCAACAAAAATACAAGACTAGAAGTTACATACATATTTCTACTCAACACTATCTGTACACCACTTACCTGGATCCTGGGCCCGGTTTACACTTAGTCGTGTAGCCCGACCTGTTGAAAGTCCTCTTCGACTCAGACCTGGGATAACAGGGAGAAAAAAACAGGTTATAAATGGAGGCATCGGGGCATTGCATTGTCTACGAGCTTGGGCCTGGGGTGACCTTTAGTGGTCAGCAGAAGGTAGGCCAATGCACAGCCATTTCTGGAGCCTTAGGGCTTCAGATCTTGGAATTTCAATTTCCCAATCCTAAACCCTATCTCAAATCCAATCCATTTATCTCTGGGGAAAACAGGCCTGGGGTCACCCCTCTTGGACTGGAGTTGAGAACGGGTTTCAGACCTGTACAGCTGATATACATCCAGCCTCTTCAACATGCAATCTAAATGGCAGTTTGAGTTTCCAATCCAATTTTGAACTCAACCTGTCGGAGGACCTTAATATAGGGGGTACCAGTGGAGGGGAGGAAGGTTTACCTAGTGTAAGGGAGGAAATGGTTCCACAGTCCAACGTGGCGGTGATTCTCTCAGAGTCACAATTCCGAGTGGAGGAGGAAGTAGAACTTCCCTTGGAGAGGTAACCTCCTCAAATTTGGATGATGACATGGTTGAGACTAGAGTACCTCAATCTGGGAAACCTACCCGTCACTGTAATACATATCAAAAAATGGTACAATGGAGAGTAGAGATTAAACAACCCATTCTAATAATAGGGGACTCCAACCTGTCTAGGATCCCAAAAATTGAACATCTCTGATCCAGGTAGACAGTTTTCCTGGAGCTCAGATCCTCCATTTGAAGGAAATTCTGGGTAAATTGGATCCCTGTTTTAGATTTCAAAAAGTTCTTCTCTCAATTGGCCTTAATAATTGTCTTAGAAAAAACAAGTTAGCCACCATTCAGGGGCAGTTTCGACAGTTAATGTCACGAGCCAGAGGTATTTTCCCTCGGGCGGAGATCTGGGTTCCTCGGATCCAAATTTCTACCCAACTCCCATTGGAGGTACAAACCCTAGTAAGGGAGGTAAACCTCTTTTTGGAGGACAATTTTAGGACCTTGGGAGGGATTGAGGAAGATCAGTTTCAAGTGAACCAGAGGGACTTGATCCATTGGACAGCTGGCACGGCAACTAAAATAATGCATTATTGGATGTCTCAGTTAAACTTAAAATAGGGGGACCTAGGAATGTTATACAGCCCCTTTCAAACAAAACAAAAATTTGAAGGATTTACTGGTACATTCCTCCTTGGGTGGTAGACCTAAGAAAGACAAATACAGTGGTTTTTTTAAATGCACCAATTTTATTGAAAATAAATTTACTCACCTGAGTGCACCGCTCTTGCAGACTCTGGGGTTAAAGTCATCCAACCTGGTCTACTGCATCGAGTGTAAAGTCTGCAACAGATTATATGTTGGTCAAACCAAAAATACTCTGTTGGAAAGACTAAAACAACATTTGTGCTCGATCAATGGGACCGGGAGGGGGACTCACCTGTACGATCATTTTAGAACGCACGGGAGCACTAACTTGTCCATCATGGGGATGGAAGCGGGATCCTGGTGGTCTGATAAACAGAGATGGATGAGGGAGAGACAGTGGATCAAAAAACTCAATACGGTGTATCCCCACGGTCTCAATCAAGTATAGTAGGTTTGAACTTTAAGTGGGGCTAGTTATTTATTGAAATGTTGGATTTTCCAGGTGGAGGGAGATACACTATCTTTGGTTTAGTTGATGAGTGATAAAAACTTATATATATAATAGATAGATTCTAAATATTGATGGTGTATTCCCGCATGAATTAACCCGGGAATCAACTTCCCCATACTAGATATATAAATTTTTATGTATATTTATATATATATATATACACAAATATATATATATATATATATATATATATATATATATATATAAAGTTTGCTATATTTGCCTTCTCCGTCTTGGATCAGACAGGTTCTATCGTGAATCGCCAGATTCTGTTCCGTCGGCTTAACGGACAATTAGCGGTTAACGATCGAGGACAATGTGCGAGCCTGAGCTTTTCGGCTCTCTTAAGGGAGCTGGAGTTTCTTTTTCCCCTAACCTAACCCAATTGGGAAGGGATGGTGGTGAAGATGTGTAGCCGGTTGTCTAAGTGGTCATGGGTGTTAGCTACCACAGCTATCATATAGGGGAAGAGTTTTGGTGATCAATAATCTACAGCTTCGGCACTGTGGCATAAAATGAATGTCTTGGACCCGCCAGATGACATCATTCATGAATTGCAAAAAAGATTAGTGGATTTTTTTTCTGGACCGGACAACATTGGACTAAATCTGCCATTATTTTCTTTTTCTTTTTTTCTACTATTTTCTATTTACCAGTAAATGCAGGTGGACAAGGACTAATAGACATTAAAACATGTTCTCTCCTGTTGTTCTAATGCTTCTAACAACTATTAGCAAATGCCTAGAATAAGTACTTTAACTGGCCAAAGCCAGTTAAAGTACTTATTCTAGGCATTTTCTAATAGTTGTTAGAAGAAGCATTAGAACAACAGGAGAGAACATCAGTCTGTGAGTGTTTACTTTCTCATTTGATTTGAGCGCGGCTCTTCGTTACTCTGTTTACCCTGGTAAAAACGCGTGTGTGTTTGTTTAGTGTCGTGACTGAGTTTCGCTGGCTAAATAGTTGAGCGTGGCCAAAGCCAGTTAAAGTACTTATTCTAGGCATTTGCTAATAGTTGTTAGAAGAAGCATTAGAACAACAGGAGAGAACATCAGTCTGTGAGTGTTTACTTTCTCATTTGATTTGAGCGCGGCTCTTCGTTACTGTTTACCCTGGTAAAAACGCGTGTGTGTTTGTGTTTAGTGTCGTGACTGAGTTTCGCTGGCTAAATAGTTGGGCGTGGCCAAAGCCAGTTAAAGTACTTATTCTAGGCATTTGCTAATAGTTGTTAGAAGAAGCATTAGAACAACAGGAGAGAACATCAGTCTGTGAGTGTTTACTTTCTCATTTGATTTGAGCGCGGCTCTTCGTTACTGTTTACCCTGGTAAAAACGCGTGTGTGTTTGTGTTTAGTGTCGTGACTGAGTTTCGCTGGCTAAATAGTTGGGCGTGGCCAAAGCCAGTTAAAGTACTTATTCTAGGCATTTGCTAACAGTTGTTAGAAGAAGCATTAGAACAACAGGAGAGAACATCAGTCTGTGTGTGTTTACTTTCTGCGTGACATCACTAGGATCTGTGATTCAGAAACATGGCTTTTCCTATCATTGCTACGCTGATGACACACAACTCTACCTCTCATTCCTGCCTGACGATCCAACGGTAGCTGCTCGTATCAGCACACGTCACTCCTCTCCTCACTAAATTGCACTGGTTGCCAGTTGCCGCTCGTATTAAATTCAAGGCACTGACGTTTGCCAACAGAACAACCACTGGCACTGCTCCCTCTTACCTAAACTCATTACTTCAGACTTACGTGCCATCCAGAAACTTGCGCTCTGATAGCGAATGTCGTCTTGTGGTACCATCTCAAAGAGGCACAAAATCTCTTTCTCGGACCTTTACCATGACTGTTCCCTGTTGGTGAATGATCTGCCTAACTCAACCAGAGCTTCTGAGTCAGTAGCCACTTTCAAGAAACTGCTGAAGACGTATCTTTTTCGGCAGCACTTGATTCAGTAGTACTAACACTTTCTCTTCTCTTATATTCTATAAAAAAAATGCACTAAAGTTAAACTGAGAGGGGTTATAGCACTTGCGTATTGTTGTCCTACTGATAGTTTAACTGCTTCTATTGTTCTCATTTGTAAGTCGCCTTGGATAAAAGCGTCTGCTAAATGAATAAATGTAAATGTAAAAGCAGAATTAAAACCTTCAGGCTGCAAACAGCGCAGAAGTTGCTGTATTCAAACAGGTGTTGGACTGATACCGCTAAAGCCCTGTTACACAAAGTCGATGTTTTTAAATATGATTCACATTTAGTTTTTTAAAGTAATCTAACAGAAATGGACTTAAAAGACACTTCTGTTTTTTATAAAACAGTGCTGAAAACATGGGCTTCAAATTTTAGAGTGAAAAGGAGCTGGGTCTGATTCTGAATTCTGGATAAACGAGGAACCTCTTTTCAATAATCCCTTACTTCAAGCAAAAGTGCTTCATTCAAAAAGTCTTCAGAAAACAATGGCAAGAGCTGGATGCACGAGGATAAAGGACTTAAAACATCACGACGAGTGGAAAAGTCCAGCGGAAATGAGTAATCTGACAGGAATCAGAATTTTCCTGATCTTATTGTTTCAGCTTTTGTGGAAGAAGAACCACAAGAGGAATCAATCCTCAGTTTTAAGACTCCAGAGATTCATGGTTTTAAAGAGGATTCAAAGAAAAGTCTGTATTTGACTTGTGTAAAAGTGGCTCACCAATCAGTTCTGAAGGACTGTAGAGAAACAAAGTGGACAGATGTGCTGGGGCCAAACTCTTCTCCTAGAAGATGCTTGAGGTCACTGTATAAATCTCCCATTGGAAAGCAAACTGCAGATCTACAGTGGAGAATTATACATTGGGCAGTAGCTACGAACAGACACGTGGCACATATTGACCCCACTGTAGAAAAGAAATGTCCCTTTTGTGATTTAGAAGAATCAATTGATCATCTTTTCTTACATTGTTTTAGACTGAGAGGTGTTTTCCCGACATTAGAAAACTGGATTGAAAAACTAGATGAAGAGTTTAATGATCATGGTTTTATTTATGGACCAAATTATAAGGCTTCTGAAAAGAGAAGTGACATAATTAATTTTTTAATAGCAGAAACCAAAATGGGAATATGGGTAACGAGGGAAAAAATGATAAAAGAGGAGGCTTTAGTAGATCCAGAGAGAATGTGAAGAGCTTTTGTGTCTTCAAGGATCAGAGCAGAGTTTGTGTATTTTAATCTGGTAAGGTTTAAGGAATCATGGGGTTTAAAGCTCCAGTAGGTAGCTTTTGTAAACAAATATTTGTTAAAACTGTCATTATGTCCTGAAAGTAGAATATAAGACAGATAATCTGTGAAAAAAATCAAGCTCCTCTGGCTCCTCCCTGTGGTCCTACTGCCATTTGCAGAAATACACCGCTCCCGGTCAGAAACAACCAATCAGAGCCAGGAGGAATGTCTTAGCAGTGTCAATCACGCTCGTGTACGCGCTGATCACCCCTCTCTTGCACAGCACGAGTGCGTATCGTCATTCGTGACTCTCCTGTTCAAACTCGTTCATCCAAATGAACAAATCTTTTTTCGAGGTCATTTTGTTTATTCAACGAACGAATGACTCGAAAAAAGATTTGTTCATTTGGATGAACGAGTTCGAACAGGATC
>NW_027508850.1:40000-60000 GCF_051911475.1 Siphateles boraxobius
TTAACCCTCTAAGACCGTTTGCGTGTGTCTGTTTAAGAGCCTATAGAAACTGAAACCAAATGGCTAGCTCAATCATTCTTTTTGCATACAAAACCAGAGAAGTAACATGTTCAGATCAAGCCTCCAACATGCTCATGTTGCGTTGTTTTCACCCTCTAATGAATCTGTACAAATTGCGTAATATGCGTTTAAAAAAAAACCACAAAAATGAATTGCATGTCTTTACACACATGTTCTGTAGATCTGCAATTGATAGTTACGTCTTCCGATGGCCCATTGACATATCACGTTCTGTGCACTATGACCCCAGGGTGTGTCGCATGTTGTGACGTCACAAGCTGCGTCATTTGACCATGCGTTTGACTCCCGTTTGACTCCCATTTGCTATATATTCCTTCTTATCGTTATTGTCTTTTTACCATTGCTTCATTTTATCATTTCTTTCTCCTTTAGACACTCACAAATACAAGCACATTCACACATACACACACACACACACAAACACACGCACACGCAACGTTATGTCTAAACGAAAGTACACGGACGCGGAGGGTTTGGAAATACTATTTGCGTCCGATGACGATGAACTCTCCGTCTGCTCATCGGCTCCAGATTCCGTTTTTTTTTTTGTTCTGACAGGGTCTATTTATTTTATATTTTAACCAATTCAATGTTCAATCAATATTCAAAAGCAAAATGTTATCTGTTTGACCACAAATGTAATTGAATATTTTACATGGCATTTCCCCCCCCCTTTTTTTGAATGAGTGTAAAAATGAGTGTATCTTAAAAACAAATTTATGTAAACAGTTCATATCAATTCTGTATAGTTTTAAATTGTTTTATGCACGTTTTTCACATTGACAAGTTTGAGGTTGACATTTATTCATTTTTTGTATTGAATAAAGTATGTAGAATTTTTTTTTAAATTGTTTTTCTTTTTGTTTATTGTACTTTTGAGATATTTATCTAGATACTATTGATTTATTACAAACATAGCCTTCAAATTGGGAGAGTAAGGAGAGCAAGTGATGTATAGCATATGAAAATGCTCAAAAGAATGACAGCACAGCATGTAAAAATACAAAGATATACTCTGACGGAATTGTTCTATGGCAGGTCATAAAGGGTTAAACTTGTCATGTTTCCCAGCCCTGTTCCTGGAGCCTGGAACACATGACTAGCACCGTTTAGTCTCACACAGTAGATTTGAAAATGAAGATGTAAGTACATTTCTTCCTAGAGCACACCCATCCTCGCTCGTGGTCACATCCCTCATCGTTCCAGCGGCCCGTGACCAGGTGATTATGGGTGATTGAAGTACAGTGTTCCTGAGAGAAAGACACCAGAGTTCTGCATCATCTCACTTCAGCTCTCATAAAATACTATAACAATTGACATTCATTCTATCATAGTTCAGTCATCAGTATCATTGAGATTGCCAATTCATTTTTGGGGAACAGAAGTGAATGAAGTAACTGAATTGAAGGTTAAATTCAATTTAAGTAAATTCAATTTAAGTAACTAACTATTTTTTAATCTTAATTAAATGAAGACATAATTTGAAAGATGGGCAGAAAAGTCTCAAGTCTTCAGGTTTTATAGGCCAGACAGGCAAACAGAGATGGAGAAATAAATTCCACTTCCTGTCAACATCTTGAATTTGATTTGGCAAATTTGATTCAAATTCCAACTCATGAATTGAAAAAATCCAGTTGTCAAATTCTGAATTTGGTCCCCATATGGATGTTCTCACCTGCCCGTCAGCGTTGTTTGGCTCCTTATCGGCCCAGTTTGTGTACAAGACCGGACTGACTCCATCACTCCAGGCAAACTTCCCTTCATGCAGCATATCGGATAAACCAATCCAAACTGGCACCACCAGATCCCTGAGATAACTGGCCACAAAATCTGGAGAAATTTGAACATAAACTAGACTTGCGTTTCCTGAAGGTTTAGACATCATGATAAAAAGAAAAATTTAAATTTAGGGCTCACCTTGCAAACAATGTACTTAAAGCTCTTTTTACAATTGAAATCATATTGACAAATACTGTAGATTATTATGAGATCTCGTGAAGTACCATTTTCGTTTTGATCATCGATGACGGCGAGATCTCCGCCCTGCTGTCGGCACCAGTCCCGCGCAGAAGTCCAGTTGGCCTCGATCTCAGACTGATGGTGGTGCTTTCCTTTGAAGATGTAGCATTTGTTGCGGAATTTCATCCATCCTGGGAGAATAAAAACCACAACGTCTTCAAAAATCACTGAACCATCACCAGATTAGCCTGCCCTTGATTCATGTATGTTGCTTTATATCAGATGTACCCTCGGGACAGTTTCCTTCCCATGATGCCGTTGGAGGCGGAGGCGTGTGGTCATTTCCTGGATATTTTTTACACACATAACCAGCGCTGGCACGTCCACAGTTGGCATCATTCCATGAACCTATTGAAAAAAAGAAAACGTTCACATTTAAACCACTTTGAACTCGAACACTCAAAACATCAATAAATAAATATACAGCTACACTTGATAAATGTACAAGTAACACAAGAATATGAAGTCTGTGTGATCCACATCTGTCATTTTTTTAAACGAATCATGGTTTTTAAGCATCACAATTACACATACTCCTTTTGGATTGTGTATTTTTTTTCTTGTTGTTCACAATGTATTTCTTGTACTGATTTCAGAAATAGTTTATAATTCTCATGTGTATACAATATCTATTGATATTGGTCATTTGTTACAGAAGCATCCATTAAAAGAAACAAATGAAATGGCAGCATTATGATAAACCAAGAAAGGAGATGATGTTAGGGGTTTTCAGCCATAAAATAAGAATATCAATAATAATAATTTTAGTAAAGTTCAATATTTATAAGGCATGTCAAAATGAAGTACAATAGCATGTACATTAAATGCAGGGTCTAGCATGAAATAATAATTGTGCATGAACTGCACCTGGATGTCTGTTCATCTGGACACACTGTTCTTCTCCGTTGGCGTCGTTGGGCTCTCCAGGACCCCAGTGCACATACGTCACCGGAGACAGATCAGTCCACCTGCACGGAGAAACAGCTGACCGTCATGCCGAAGAGTATGTTAAAGACAAGCACTAATAACACTCAAATGTTTTAAAACTTACAGATACTCTCCACCCGCAACCCCGAACATTCTCATGCCAATCCAGGCTGCCGCCGCCTGACCGGTGCCAACCTGACCAACAAGATCAAGAAAGACTGACCATTACAACCATCCAAACCTCACTAATGCTTGACAGAGAAGAAAACAAAAGCATCATTGATCAAACATTCAAAAGCCTGGAGCAAGAGAAAAACTGAAGCCGTACCAGGCTGACCACGTAAGACTGCTCGGCTTCATCAGCGATAGACACCAACTGAGCTTTTTCTTCATAACATCTCACAAGAGCCAGGTGAAAGTCCACGATATCGGAGTCATTATAGTAATAGCAGATGCCATTGTTCTTCCTCCAGCCCGGGTTCGATCCGCACTCTGGAGCTGAAAGAAAATAAACAAACACCTATTTTACAATACAAACCGTCCTTTCTCAGATTTCGCAATGTAATAGTTTTCAAGTTCCTAAACATATTTTCCATACACGAACTCAGGCCACAGAAATGGAGCACACAAAGCTTTTCATTGGTCAGAAAAGCTTCTATAGTTACCTGGAACGGGGGATGGAGGCACCGGTGGTATAATCGGTTTCTTTCCTTTCGCAATCATGCAAATCCAGTCCTGGTGGGCGTCGCAATTCAGGTCGTTCCACCAGGACGTCCCGTTGTCGGTGGTCACCATCTCCACACAGTTTTCTTGCCCATTGTGATTATTCGGTTCACCGTGGCCCCAGTTTGTGTGACTGACAGGCGTCCCGTCACTCCAGTGGTAACCTTGGAGAAGGACGGTTAGACACAGGTTAGCTGTGCCAAACTAAGTATTATTTACTTGAGCGAATCAACAGTAAGCAAACAAACCTCCCTCCACCAGGCTGACGCTCAGTCCGATCCACTTGGTCTTTCCCTTCGAATAGCTGGAGAGGAAAATTTCCTCCGCGGGATTGTGGATGCTGACCAGATCGGCGCCGCGGGAGAGACAGTCGTCTCTAGCCGCCTGCCAGCTCTTCTTCTGGGGAAAGTCCACTGTGAACAACTGCAGAAGCACAAACACAAATAGATCAACGAGAAGACATTTAAAACACGGAACATGTATTTTAACATTCACCACGTTTGAAAACAGCTCATCCTGGATATTCTCTCTGAAACACACCCACTCTCTCTCTCTGTCTAACCGGAGAATGTCGTTTATGTTATTTGACTGACAATGTCAACAAAGCCACTAAAGATTCAATCTTGATCATCCAGACCATCGCATCCAATAAAATGAAGGACCTGTAAAACAGGAGTCAATGTCTTGTCTATTTTCCCTCTAACATTATACACCAGTATCTTTAGCCCAATAATAAGGCAATTACACACTTGGCCTGCAGTACACTTAGATTTATTAGCTTGGGTTTCTGGTGTGCATGTAACCATAGCCGTTAAAAGACGAAACTGAATCACCCTGTAGCAGTTTCTGAAGTGAGGCTCTCCACCCCAGCCGCTGTCACATCCCGTCACCGGCGGCGGAGTCGGAGCGGGTGTCGGCGGAGAGATGCCGTTCCTGGGAGCTTCGCACACAAACGGAAATGATTCTTCACACTGCTTGTTATTCCAGAATCCTGCCAGCGGTGCCGTCGTCATAGTGACACATGATCCAGCATGGTTATCTAGAGATACAATAAAGTCTGATTGGTTTATGAATTATGATGTTATTTGTCTTGAAGTCTAAACATCACACAGGTGTGACATCTAGGACAGAAAAGTTCAGTTGATTTACTCGGCTCGTTGCGGCCCCAGTTGGTGTAAGTTAATAAAGCGTTGTTGTCCCAGTAATAGTCGACTCCCGCGTCGCCTCCTCTCGCCCGCAGCCCGATCCACCAGTCACCAGAGTATCGGCCCATCAGAGCTGTAAAGTGAGCCTGTTCATACCTGCACAGTGCAACAGCAGCTCAGTTACTACAGCTATACTGGTACAGAAGCAGTTCATGGCTGTAAACGAGCACACACACACACTCACAGGTCCATGATATGCAGCAGAGTGCTGTTTCGACTCTCACAGAACACTTTGGCTTCTTCGCGGCTTCTAGCAGCTTCTTCAAACCAATAGCACGAATATTCAAAGACATCCCAGCCCTGCAGAACAGACACTGGGTTAGGGTTAGGTTAGGGTTAGGGACAGGCTCAGAGTCACTGCTGTATCCCTCGAGCGCGCAGGACTGACCTGAGGACAGCCGTAGATGGTGGGCTGGACGGAGGGCAGAGGATAGTGACCTTTGGGCATTTTACAGATGTAGGTGTTTAACTCCGTGCAGGTGACGTCATTCCATCGGCCGGTCTGAGACACAAAGCATTGTACTGACATTCATGCTCCAGTGTTTAATTCTAGACGTGTGTTTGACAGTGAACGGAGTGCAGTACCTGATGGAACATCTCCACACAGTCCTCGTTGAAGCCCAAGTGGTTGTTGGGTTCTCCGGGAGCCCAGTATGTGAACGTGACCTCGTGATGATCTGACCACGAGAACAAACCTGAGAAGCCCAGATCATTCAGACCGATCCACACGTCACTGGTGGCTGTTTTACGGGACAAAGAGGAAAGTCTTTACAATCTCAGACACATGTTTACTTGGGTATGTACTGTATGTTCAAATGCGTCTCCTGTGAGCACTTGTGTATTTTGTTACAAGCTTCCCAGTACATGGAAACACGCGACGCAGCTTAACGAGCCAAAAAAGGAGGCTGAAAAGGATCTAGCTGCGATTTCAATCATAATTGGTGTCTATTTGTACCCAAACAAGCCAATAAACCCACGTACCCAGATACAGGTAACTCTCCAGCCAGCTCTGCTCTGTCATGGACATGATCGACGCCAGATCGGCTCCCAGCTGCCTGCAGGCCGTCCGCGCGCTATGCCACGTCTTCTTCTCTTCAAACGGCTTATAGCAGAACTCTCCAAACTCGTACCAGTCTGGACCAGAACACCTAAGCTCTGAAAGAGACACACCATTCAGAGCGCTGCAGTATTTAATGATGGTGAGGCTAGTTAGAAGACTCAAAGACTGTCTCACCTCCATCAGTAAAGTGGTAGGACACAGAGTAAAGCCCTTCAAACCTGAAACACATCACATAGCATATTTCACACTACATCTGACTCGTCAGCAGGTGTTTCAGAGAAGGCTGAGGTGACTTACTGTCTGGAAACAATGCCGTTCTTGGTGGATCCACTGTAAAAGTTCTGCCCGTCAGCTTTGAGCAGAGTACAGTCTCCTCCAATGTCATTCAGAACCACTCCGGCGTGGATCGCAGCCGCACAGATATTAGAGTCCTGATTCATAAGAAAAATCCTCAACTGAAACGTTTGGTTCATGTGTACTGTACGTGGTCAGGGCTTACACTAGAATCAAGGGGTCAGGTTATAATTTATTATACTCATACCCCGCGATACATCTCTGTCCCGAACACCGAATACGTCTCTCTGGCACAACCAGCAGGGCAGTGAACCCTGAAATGAACAAGAACACAAAGAGAAATGCTTTTGAATGTGATTCAAAGTAAAAAATAAATCTAAAACATTTATTCTTCAACATGCAGTATTGAAGGATTTAGGTGAGTATTTGTTATTCCACAGCATTCTCTGTGTCCAGTGTTAGGGTTATTGCTCTGTTAACAAGCTGATCAGGTGTGTTAAATAATGGAGACACCAGATGTGCAGTGCTGGAGGATGAACCAGGAGAACCAGCGTTTCAGACATTCAGAGACTCAATAATTACGTCATTCTGTCTATGGAGTGGTCCAGGTTGGGTTTTGCACTGCAAGAAACGGCATCTGAAGAAACAGCAACAACCCCCAAAAAAGAAGAAACAGATTGTTTTAATACACACTGAAAACATTAGTTTAGTTGCTACACATTACGGATTAGTTACAGTTCTATTTCAGTTTAAAAGATCTTGTGTTGAACTCACAGTCCGGCACGCACCCCAGAACGTCCAGCCGCAATCCTGCTTGACCGTTCCACTGCAGTGGCAGAACCCGAACGGACTGAGCGGAGATCGGCGTCCCTAACAAGCGCGTCTCTGGAGTCGTCCTGTCCACAGAACCCAGATACTCCTGTGACAGAATCACTATCAGCATTGCATAAACTATATTTTCACAGATAGATGCATAGATGCTCCTCCGAACAACTATTAGTGTGAGAGTGTGTGTGTGTGTGTCTGTTTACCCCTCCGTCACTGCTGTAGTCATTCCAGTTCAGGCCGTCTGAGCTGGTCTGGATCTTAAACTTAGTGACCCAGTGATCTGTCGATGGGCAGCCCTGAATGACGACCCCGGTGATCTTCTTCAGCTGACCCAAATCCACCTGAATCCAGGAGTTGGCTGAAACACACAGGGTGAGCTTGAACATCAGACAGAAGGTCTGCTTTCTGGTTTCCTCGTCATATACCTAAAGCCTTATTATGGGTGATGCAAATGTTAAGGAGACAGACCAGAAGCAGAGGGCATCCAGCAGGAGTTCCCTTTCAGACGAACTTTATCTGGTCCTTTTCCACTGAGAGATGATGATGCTGAGAGCATTGAATTCGAGATGTTTCCATCCTCCACACCTAACCCTCTCAAACACACTGAAAGCAAACATACTCATCAAGATCATCTACTGTAACATATAATACTGTATTAGAAGTTCTATTTCTCCCTCTTCATCTAAACCTGTATTTAATTGGGATGATGTCACGTAAAAACAGATGTCTTGTCATTTCGTTCATACACAGGTTTTCTCTCACCGTTTTGCTCGCAGCTGAAAACCACCTCCAGGTATTTGTAGACGGTGGGGCAGGGGTCAGTATCGGCGTGTGCGAACAGAAAACAGAACTCTCTGTTATCGCAGCTCTTCCTGGCCAGAGCCAGCGTGCCCTCAACAGTGCACACACCTGAAAGTTCATCAGTACATCAGAAATACTGTACGAATTATTCAAACTTACTCATTTACACTCTTAGTACTGCGATTTACCAGAGGTTCCGTCTCCATACGGGCAGATCTTGTCACTGCGGCGCCCGTAAAAAGCCGACTGGATGTTGATGACGCTGTTCTGGGAGCAGTGAAGGACCAAGCTGGAGTCCTGACAGGTGTATGCGGTGTAGAAACCTAGAATAAGACAAGCAAAAACTCAAAGTCTCTAGACATGCGAGTCTCACGAAACAAAGAAGCCGAACATACCGTCATGTGGCGGAGGAGGCTCGGGTGTGTTCCCTGAAAAGAGAGAAGACATATTTTCTAACCGGCATCAATACCTCAGTACATATAATGTCTGTGGGCATGAACAGGGCAGCAGAACATACCACGACGCTTGCAGATATATCCTCTCTTATTCTCACAGTTATCGTCATTCCACGCTCCAGAGTTGATCAAAATGGACAGGCAGTCTTCATTGTAATAATCATCAGGGTTTCCTTTAACAGTAAATTAAAGGTGCAGATTATTTTCTCCATTTAAAGTGAATCTGGATAAATGAAACAAAACGCTTAAACGGTGCTTTATTATCTCATCGTAAAGCTTGTGTCAGCATCACCTGCAGCCCAGTTTATATAGCGGAAGGGAGAACCGTCTGTCCACGTCCAGCCGCCCTCGGTGATGGAGTCATGAGCTCCCATCCACAGAGAGACTCCCGTGGGAACCGCCTGGATCTGAGCTGTGTGCGTGAATGTCAGAAGTGAGTGAAACGGGTCTGGAAAAGTCCATTCTGTAACTCCGAATATAACTGTGTCAGCATACTTACCTTGGATGAAGCCCTGTTCAAACGGCTCAGTGATGCTGATCAGATCTCCACCCTGATTCACACAGTCTGCTCGAGCATCAGCCCACTTTCTCATGGACAGAGAAGTGAACAGGTAGCAGTAATCATTAAACGGGTCAGCGACCCAGGATCCGCACTTCGCAGTCCAGCCTGACAGAGGCAGCAAATTAAATAACAAATTCAAGAGCGGAACGATTAGACACTTACAGCCAGATGCGAAGAGACAGAAATGTACCGGAAGTAAAACTGGAAACAAGCGTGAAAACACTTCTCCACCGTAACCAAAGAGCATTTTTGGCATTAAATAGAAAAAGAACATCTTACCGTGTTGTGCACATGATTTTTCCTAGTATTATTAGATTTAAATTTTTCTGGATCCTAAAATCTGTGCAAACACTAAGGGGTTAACGATTTTCAGGATTTGTATACGTTTATTATATAATCTGTACCTGGACCGGCTGTTGGGGGTGCGGGTGGCCCTTGACCTTTGGCTGCAAAATAAAAATCAAGATAAATCAATATTTCACTAAAACAATGCATTGAAAAATATCTGTAAACAATAAAATGAACCAATTAATTAAAAGACTGATCAAACAGGAAAAGCTCCCACCTTTCTGGCAGATGAAAGGGAAAGTGGCTGTGCAGGGCAGGTCGTTGATTTTCCCTGTATCCTGGTGCTCAGTTCCTCGAATGTGAACGCAGTCTTCATTACCCTGCCAGTTATCGGGCTGGTTCGCCTCCCAGGGAAGGAAGTCCTACCGAGAGCAGAGGAACTGCTGTTCACACATGCTCAAAATAAAGCTTTAAATGATTGCATCCAGAACCAGTGTCCGTTCTCAAGGGACAGGATTTAACTCAAAATAGTGTTTAGCATTTCTCAGGTAGGCACCAGAAGCTTCCTCAGTCAGACGTACTGGTTCATTTGATGAAGTTTAAGGTCTGATAACTTACTGCTTGAGTTCCGTCGGTCCACACATACGTTCCCTCTCTGTCGATGTCATTAAGACCCACCCAGGAAGACCTGCTCATGTGTGCTGTGAGATCAGAGAAACAAGACGTCATGTACGGTGACGCTTGAACATTTGACAATTCTCTGTATTTCAATATAAATTTGACCTACTTTGTTTTTTTTTTACTAGATAACAAGAACCTATTGAAACAAATAACTCTAATACTTTATATTACAAACATTATGTTTTCAAATATATATTCATTTTTCACATATAATTATTTTGTGAGAAAAAAACTGTTGGAGAAACTCCAAAATGATCAATTGTTTTAGAGAGGTCGTTGTGTCTGCCGTCGTACCTGTCAGAAAACTGACGGTCTCCTGGTCGTGGATGCTGACGAGGTGTCCGTTTTGAGCCACACAGTAACTTTCTGCGTTCTGCCAAGTCTTCACTGTTTCGGTCTCAAAGTGATAGCAGTGTTCACCGAAGAGCAGATAGCCTTCATCACAGTGTGAATCTGCAGTAAAACATTCAATGAACCTCCAACTTCAAATGTATCACGGCAAGGCAAGTTTATGTATATAGCAAATTAAAATAATCAACAGAAATAAGAATAATTAAAACAGTTTAGAGTAAAAAAAAGAAAGTAAAATACAGTACAAACAGTCGGACAAACAGTGGCACAGTGCTCATTCAGTAAATGCACAGCACAGTATCAGGAACAACACAACACTGACACCATTTCAACTATTCTAATTGAACTGCTTTCACATTTCATTGGTCTGTTCAGTCCAATGTAAAAAAAAAAAAACTAAGCCAGGGCTGCAAAACAAAGTTCCTGAACGCTACAGCCCTTCAGAGTTTAGCTGTGTCGTGCGATCAGTGTGTGACGTCTCTTGCGGTACTCTGATGTCATACACCGGTCAGCCCGCACGGCGCCGCTTCAAGTCAAGCACACTATCTAGCTTCAACCATAATCTAACACACCGCATCCAGGTAATTAAGTCCTTCAGGCTTATCTGAGTTGGAGCGGGTTGGAACTAAACTCTGCAGGAGTTAACCCTGACCCTAACCCTGACCCGAAGCCAAACACCAGTCAGTAAGTTCATCATGTCACTGCAGATCGTGACTGGATGGCATCATGCGAATGCTTGTGTCAGCCTGAACATACACACTAACCGCTGTTCCTTCAGATTAAACGAGAGTGTGGGACTTTCACCTGGAGCTGCAGTGGGCTTCACATTCTGTCCTCCTGGCATCTTGCAAATGTATCCAAGATTTTTAAAGCAGTTGGTACTTTCCCACTTTCCAGCATAATTTCCTAATACAAGAAAGAAAAACTGATTCAGCTCAGATTTTCAAGAAAATGTTTTGAAGCTGACATTGTGACCTTGGGTCTCATTCATGAAACATTCGTAAATATACTTGTAAATATGCGAGTGATCTGCGCGTAAAGAGACCTTCCCGAAAACGCTTCTTCTGATTCACAAATACTTCGTAAACGTCAGATGTGATCGTGAAATGTGTGTGTGTGTTAATAAATTCCAAACAGTCGTAAATGGGATGCGCGTGCACGCTCATTCTCAATTACCTTAAATCCCGCCCAATAAATCCGACTGACAACTATATATGGGCATCATATTATGACATAAATGCGAATGAAAAAGAAAAATTTCTCAGATGCAGAAATTGAAGTTTTATTATCAGAAGTTCATTCAAAACGCCACATTTTATTTTCAAGCGTACATAGTGGCGTATCGGGTCCTAAAAAAAGGGTTAGGGTTAGGGAACATTCCCAGAAGTGAGAAGAAATTGGTTCGACATTAAGCTTGAGAGTAAAAAACTAATTAGTTCACTTCGGAAAAATCGTATTAAAACTGGAGAAGGACCACCATCGCAGATGCTATTACTGGCTCTCATAATAAGAGAAAACGTATGTAATTACTATACATAATATTTTTTCAAAATGCTGTGTAAATATGTATCCGATTAAGGTGAATTAAAATGGAGCCTTATTAATGAGCAAAACGTTCGGGTGTTAAGCGCACTATTTACGCGTGGCTGGGAGCAGGTGTAGATTTCTTGCGTACCAACTAACATTTGGAAAATACGAACATTTTAATGAATCCGAAAATTTACGCCAGAACCACTTTACACATGATTTACATAAAAATTCGTTCTGCTCGTGTTTCATGAATGAGACCCATTGAGTGTCTTCCTGATCTTACCGGTGTAAATCTGGCCACAGTCCCACTGGTTTGCTGTATTCTGAGGGAAATTTGGGCTCCAGTTTGAAAACTCAACTGCAGTTTTGTCCACCCACCTAAATGTCCCATCTTGGTCCTTATCTGATGGTGTTATAAATCAATCAAAAGATTGCTCACATACAGATAACTGATACAGATCATAGTACTTCTGATCAGAACCATCTTTATTGTTTTGCAAGATTTTGTTTTGGGCTAAAACTGAACGTTTGTTTCTCCAGTGGGAGCATTTGAAGAGCTTCATTTGGATATGTGTGAAACCTGTAATATCTCACCTGAAATCCCAATCCACAGATCAGGTAAATCTACCTGGTGAAAATCAGGCAACTGTGCATTAATGAAGAACTGCTCCGCCTCACTAGAGATGAAAACATACACTGAAAATGAGCAATGAATGTGACCCATTACAACCCAAGCGAATCTCCCTCAAACTTCCAGCTAGTATTCTCACTTTTTGATGGTCACTAGGTTAGCACCCATGACAAAGCACTCGGTCTGGGCCAGATACCAGCTGGTCAAGAGATTCTGGTTACTGACCAACCAGTAACAGTTTCCCGAGAAACTCAACCATCCAGGAGGACAAATGGCTGGAGTGACAGAAACAAAAGAGCGTTTTTCACTCAACCCAAAACATATTTATAATTATTAAATGCATATTTACCATTAATAACAGAATTGCAGTGCACAACAGAAGGAATCTTACTATTCAAAGCTCTCTTGCACATGTAAGGTCGCTCATAACGGCAGGCATGTGTTCTCCATTTCCCATAATCCTCTCCTGATTCTTTTATCATAGCAGTGCACACGCCGTTCGCTTTGTCACTAGATCCAACAGTGACAGTTTCAGTTATTGACATGAACGTTAAAATGCTTTATCATCATAGACTCTCCAGACAGTGAAAAACATACTGATAAAACTAACCAGGTACCGTAACTAGTTTTAAAGTTGTCTTACGTGAGATCAGGTTGTCCCTCCGGCCAGTTTAGGTACGTGGAAGTACTCGCATCCGACCAGGTAAAAGTCGTGGCATTTGGTTGAATTTGACAGGATAAAGTTGTGCATTTCTGTGAAAAGGAGGAGATGATTGCGGCGCTGCTGTGTGTAAAACAATGCATCTATGTGAGCAATGATTATTTAGCATGTGACCGAACGCATGGCCCTTGTGTAGTCCTGCCCAAGCAATCTATTTTCAAGAAATAAAAAAGAATTGGTCAGGCTCTTTATTGTCTTTGTTGTTTATGGAAGACCTTGAGGTGCATGTTCAGAGAAGATTAACACGGACACTGATGATTCTCACCATTGTGGAAAACCCGATCCAGAGGTCAAAGGCTGACGGGTCCAGACGGCTAGTGATGTACTGTTCCTCTTCAGAAGACGTGACCGACACCAGGTCTCCGCCCTCTCGGACACAGTCACTGCGAGCCGCCGTCCAGCTCTTCCGCACGCCGGCCCTTCGCTTGTAGCAGTTCGAGCCGAAGAGCTGCCAGCCGTTCGCCGTGTCACAGAGCGGAGCCGGGTTAGCTAGAGACAGACACGTGTAAACTCAATATATACTGGGTATACATGTGGGGGATCTCTGGAGCTGGTAAATACATTGCACGTACGGTTTGCTCGTTTACAGATATACTGCCGTCTGGCGGAGCAGGTTTCATCGTTCCATCGGCCTTCACTGGCGCCCTGAACCTGCCCACAATCCTCATTATCTGCCCAGTTATCCGGCTGACCCTCCCTCCAATACCTGCAGGTCACAGAAGCGCCGTCATGGTGGTGTGAATTGTTCAATCACAGAAAATTATATAATATACTATAGATATTACTACTCTAAAAATGAAAAGATATTTGGGGGTCAGTGTGGGGAACTTCTGCATCCATTTCTCAAAATAGAAACAATACGTTCCTGCAAGAACTCCCAAAAGCAGGATCTTTTCACAATGCAAAGCAACACAACGAATACATCAAGAAATGGGTTGAAAATGTGAATGTCTGACTTACGACAGGTAGGGATAAAAAACACTCCCGTCGCTCCATTCCCAATTTCCCTCTGACGCCACGTCATTCAGTCCGATCCAGAAGATGGAGGTCCCGATCTGCGTCCGGACCCACATCTGAACACAACAGAAGAGTGAGCTCTCCAACGCATGTCAGTGTCGTCTCTTCCTCGTCTTACTGTTGTGTGTGTCTCACCCGCTCATGAATGTCCTGGATGCTCATCAGATTACTGCCCTTGCTGACACAATCCTCCAGCGCTTCGTGCCACGGCTTCATGTCGGAGGAGAAGAAGTAACATCTCTCCTCGTACGGCCGCCAGCCCTCCTCACACTGACTGAAGCCTTTTAGAAAACACTGTGTTACTCATTAAATCAGAAACAACATGAGGACATAAGCTTTCCTGTAGCTCAAACAGTGGAGCGTTGGCGCTTGCAATGCCATGGTCATGGGTTTGATTGTCAGGAAAAGCAAGAACTGATAAGAATGTAAATGTGTACCCTGAAATGCAATAGTAAGTTGCTTTGAAAAAAAAAAGTTTGCCAAATGTGTAAAAACAGAGGAGAACTGAGCGACTGAGTCTGGTTTCTCCCAAGGTTTTTCTCCATTCAGTCACTGATGGAGTTTTGGCTTCATTATTTGGGGACATTTAATTTAATATTCAACAATATTATTGATCTCCTGCATTGATCATTATATGAGAACTGAACAGAGCTGGACGATGAAATCACGGTTTTCTCCAGAGCGGCTGTATATATATATATATATATATATATAATATATATATATATATATATATATATATATATATATATATATATATATTAACTAAATTAATAACTTTTTTACAACAAAAATGAACCATCACTGAACTTACTTAAGCTGTGAATGTGACACTATTTTCGCTATTAATAAACAAACTTTGTTGCATTATTTTCCTGTTATCACCGTAAAGCTGCTTTGAAACACTGTGTTGTAAAAAAACGCTTTATAAATAAAGGTGACTTGACTTGACAAGAATGAAAAAGAAAACAAATGAGAGAATAGATGTGATCCGTACAGATTGAACTCGGGTAATAAATCCATGAAACAGTTCCTCTAAGTCAAATAGTGTTTTATAATATCCAGCATAGGGAAAATTTCTGCTTGCAAAAAATAATGATCAAACTTTCTATCATAAAAAGTCCCATGACTGAGATGTAAAGCTGAAACTTGAGTGCCATATGCACTGCTAATGTTTTACTGAAATGCTCAATATGTAGGTGTCATAAACACATGGTTCAAATCAACTGTAGAAAAGAGTCATCATTTTTCCCATTTACTGTATGTACATACCCTGAGAAATAAAACACAGCAAAGACATGGAGCACAAATACGGTACACTTTTGTTTCACACTACTTTTTACAACTACCAGCATTAGTTCTTGTTTAAAATACCTACTTTATTTTGTTAAATTATTATTTAAAGTTTATTGGTAAAAGTTACATGGGTTTTTAAAAAGTATTTAAGTACGTCTCCACATATGGGAAAATGGTTGAAACATCTTCTAAATTATTTAGTTTGACGATTGTCAGAAAGTTTATGAACCTCTTTTCCACAAAACCTTTTTGAAAACTGATTTTTTGTAAAGTTTCAGACCATATTTTGAGACCTATTCATGGAAAGCGTCACGTGTGGATTTATCGTTAATATGAAAATAAGTGAACTTACCAGAATGGACGAGACCAAGGAGGGTGAAGACAAACAAAAACATTCTAGCTATGAATCAGTTTTAACCTGTAACTTGAAACAACATTACACGGGTTTATCTTCCTATCATTCCTTCTGTACGCCCACACTCCTGTTCTCAAGACATCTGCTCATCATCACACACCGAAGGATCTTTTCACCTTCATCAAAGTCCAAAGACTAAACTGTAAAACATACATGGTCATCTGATGCTGCATGTTAAAGTCCAACATATTCATTTGACATCAAACATCAAAAACACATGACATGTCATTATCTTCTATATGGTCACAAAATGGAATCCGGAAAAAAAAAACTTGAGTTTTTTTGCATTTCATGGAAGGAGAGCACGATTGCGTACAGAGAGGCTTTAAAAACTGCTAGATCTGCTTATTTTTCAACCCTATTAGAAGAAAATAAACAAAACCCTAGGGTTAGGGCTAGGGTTACCGTTATTTATTTGAAACAGTTGCTAAATTAATGAAAAAAAAGCTTCAACCCCAGACGTTCCCAAGCAGCACAACAGTAATGACTCTATGAACTTCTTTAGTCAAGTCTCCATTTATACAGCGCTTTAACAATATAGTTTGTCAGCAGCTTTACAGTGATAATAGGAGATTACAGTAACAGAGATTGTTTTGGCTTTACAGCAGATCTAGAATACAGTTATTGTCCAGATAAAGTTAGTTATGATTGATTCACTTCCCTTGTAAAGATCATTAGTTATTAACTTAGTGGCCGCTAACACACACCGTTCTAACAGAAAACCCTTAATGCGATCCGGCCGCTCATTCACACACAACAGTGGGTGGTGCTCGAGAACGCAAACCATGAAATAGGTTCCAAGGTACAAGCCTCGAAAAATTTATAATACAGAATTTTTTATCGCTTCCGCGTAGCCGCGTGACCCAGAATTATCTTGACAACGTTTATCAGTACAGAAGAAAAGGGAAGGAGGCCTTCACAGCGGAGACACTGGTGACACTTCAGGACTGCATTGTCGTCGTGTCCAGGTGCAGGTCCTGTGTGTGTGTGAGAGTGTGTGTGTGTGTGTGTGTGTCCAGGCGCTGGTCCTTCATCAGATCCGGATACGGCCTGGATCCAGCGGACTGCGGTAAACCTCGGGATAAACAGGGAGACTAATATTAGCGTAGACATCATCCTTCTTATGATGTAACGAGTACATCAGGATTTAAGGGAAGTGTTCCCAGTTCTGGCTGACCTAATCTAAGGAGCCTAATATTGAATTATAGAAGTCTATAGTGTTATGTGAATGCTAGGTCAAAGAGATGTGTTTTTAGTCTAGCTTTGAACTGACAGACTGTGTCTGCTTCCCCGACAATGTTAGGAAGATTGTTCCAAAGTTTTGGTGCTAAATAGGAAAAGGATCTACCGCCAGCAGTCGATTTATATATTCTAGGTATTATCAACTGGCCGGAGTTTTGAGATCGCAATAGACGTGAAGGACTATAATGCGTTAAGAGCTCGCTCAAGTACTGGGGAGCTAAACCATTTAGTGCTTTGTAAGTAATCAGCAATATTTTAAAATGTATACGATGTTTAATAGGGAGCCAATGCAGTGTTGACAGAACCGGGCTAATATGGTCGTACTTCCTGGTTCTGGTAAGAACTCTAGCGGCTGCATTTTGAACTAGCTGTAGTTTGTTTATTAAGCGTGCAGGGCAACCACCCAGTAGAGCATTACAATAATCTAGCCTTGAGGTCATGAACGCATGAACTAGTTGTTCCGCATTTGTCAATGAGAGCATATGACGTGATTTAGATATATTCTTAAGATGAAAAAATGCAGTTTTAAAGATACTAGACACGTGACTTTCAAATGAAAGATTGGTATCAAAAAGCACACACACACACACACACACACACACACACACACACACACACACACACACACACACACACACACACACACACACACACACACACACACACACACACACACACACACACACACACATATACTATTTCTTTCTAGAAAAGGAACACAGTTGTGAGGATACTGCCTTTTCTAGTATCTTTGACAGAAAAGGTAGATTTGAGATCGGCCTGTAATTGACTAATTCTGTAGGATCAAGTTGTGTTTTTTTAACAAGCGGTTTAATCATATCCAGCTTAAGTTTTCGGTACGTGTCCAAATGACAAGATTAATTAATATTAAGATGAGGATCTATGACTTCTGGAAGCATCTCTTTCTGTAGTTTAGTCGGTATAGGGTCTAACATACATGTTGTTGATTTAGATGAATTAACGAGTTTATAAAATTCTTCCTGTCCTATAGCAATGAATGACTGTAATGTTTCGTCAGTGAGACTACACTGCACTGTCTGATGCGATGCTGTAGTAGACGGTTACATAGTTATCATTACACACACTCACACACACACTAGCGAATAGTTTGAGTAAACGCAGTTCCAGAATTTTTTTAAAAGCACTAACGGAGAAAAAGACGGAATTGTTGGGTCAGGAATAATTTCAGAATTGCAGGTGACAAATATTGAACGGAGAGTGCAAACATTCATTCTAATGACAGTTCTGGATCTCAAAACGATCAGCACCACAACCAAGATTTGATGATGCTGTACACATCTGTTAATTCTTTTTCCTTTGTCATTGTGCAAATACTCCAAAGTCCAAAGAGGATCTTTCATAAGTCTTACAACAGCACATATTTTAGGACAATATACTTTGAATAAAATCTTTCACCTTTTGTGTTACTCTTTAACCTTTTTATAGCTGAAAATTGTCAGAAAACAATAAAAAGCAGCAAATACAAAACTAAAATGCAAATTACTCTACACTGTCCATTTAACTGCAGTAGTGGACATTTGGTTGAAGTTAGATAATCAGTTTAGATTAGCTAAAGGCATTACAGGAAAGAATGTAAACAAACACTTCAGATTATTATATCCACATTTAAACAAAATGGAAAGCTCATGAAATTGAGTTTTATCAATTTTGACAAAACAGGAGCTTCACAGGGTTTTAGAAAGAAAAAACTGAAAATGAGACTGGTTTTCGGTTTCATTTAATTGTTACAAAGACAAAAGAAAGTCACACAAGGAAAAACTGAATGAAATAAATATATGGATACTGAGTAAAACAGTAAAGCATGGGTGAATATGCTATAAAGCGTCATTCCTAAGACAGGTCACGTTTGTTTAAGAAATATCAAATACACTGCATTAAATCTGCAGGTACAGAAATGCACTTAAAACTGATGTTATTTTGTGGATCGGCACAGATATTATATGAATATTATATTTGTTACAGTTACAAGTTAAACATCTGACACCAGTATAATGTAAAACATTTCAACAATAACATTTTAACAGCAGTTCTTGAATATGATCATATGTTTCTTATGCCACTGAAAATGAACTCAAATATATATATATATAAAAATGCATTAGACAAAATAAATATTTCATATTCAGAATTCAAAACAAACTTCTTACATATAAAAACTCAATGTGTGCCCTCATTGTATAACCGATCTGTTTCAAAGGCAAACATTGTTTCACGCCAAACTAAATCATGTATAACGATGAACGCAACAAAACCAAGCCAGAAAAAGCTTTAAATTTGTAAAACACAACGGTAACATATACAAGTGTCTCTGAGCTTCTCTCTTGGCTCGCTGTTCAACTTCACGTTCGGCAGTGAAAAGCACAAGCCTTAATCACATTAAACTGTTGGGCACAATCTAAAGTTTTATTCAGTCCATCAGTTCATCTGCTAGTGCTCACGAATCCCTGATTGTACGCATGCAAACTAACACAGAACCATCTCTTGCCGATTGTTCTTTGGGTCCTGAAGTCACAAAATAGTGATTTTTAAACTTGTGCATCAACAAGTATCTGATGTCATTCTGCCTTTGAAAAACAAGAACACTTTACATGAAAAACTGCTAAATTCTGTCAAGGATACTCAGAGGACTGAACCTCATTTCTGATTGCTGAACCCTATAGTGTAGTTATATACTGATTATTCTTTACTTGCAGCAGAAACATCAGATCAGTGATCAAAGGGAAACACGATGTCTCTTGTCAGAAAACCAGAAAGCTGAACGTGTGTGTGTGTGTGGAGTGTGTGGTGTGTGTCTACATGCAGTCAGCTACATTACTGGAGCCCTGGCCGAC
>NW_027508850.1:62500-102500 GCF_051911475.1 Siphateles boraxobius
TGGCCCCGAGGAAGCCCCGACAAGCCACAGAAGTGTGAGTGGAAACGCGTATAGCCCTGGCACACACTAGCAGCTCGCTTTTGGCCCAACAGTGGAAACACGGCTGTTATGAACTCGTGTTGTTGTGGCTTTCGTACCCCGAGCGCCACAGAACCGACCCCTCCTCTGGGCGTGTTCATGGGGGCGACGGCGCTCCAGCGGTCAGACTCGATGTCATAGCGTTCCACATCGCTGAAGCAGGAGTTATCATCCAGACCACCGATAGCGTAGATGGGACCGCCGAGAGCAGCCAGCGCAATCCCTCTCCTAATCGGAGAACACAGCATTACCTCTCATTCACCTTCGTCAACTGATTCAATACTTAAAATATCTTAATTTTGCTAGACGGTTGGACAAAGGATATTTACAGATTAACACCATGAAAATAAAATAACTATAAAAATGAATTAAATATAAAAATTTATTAAAAATATACATTTTACGAATAGTATTTGAACAGAACATTAGGTCGGTTTGTCATACCGTTTTGTGTTCATGGACGCTTTCATCATCCACTTGTTGGTGAGTGGATCAAACATCTCCATGTTTCCGAGGTGCTCATTGCCATCATGGCCACCAACAGCATAAACTTTCCCTGTAAATTGATGAATGTGAAGGTTTGTGTCATATGTTGCAAGTAGTAGGTTTGATTATTCCATTTATGTTTTTACTTGCATTCTGCTTCGCAACATTGTCTAAAAATGTACAAAAAATAACAAAATCTGATTAATTTATTATAACAGTGTTGAAGGTGCAGATGTTCAGATCCACTGTGAATTATTTAATAACTAAATTAATAACTTTTTTACAATGAAAATGAACCACCACTGAAATTACTTAAAGGGTAAGTTCGGCGTTTTACAAGTAAAGCCCTGTTTTAAGATCGTTTCTGATGAAATCGAACGGTTAACATTAAAATTTGGACACATGCTGCTGTCCCGAGAATTTTAGGTTTTTGTGTTAGCACCCCCATCCCCCACCCCCCACCTATACAATGGTTTCGTAGGTGCCTTGGAACTATCATTCATATAAACGCATTAAACTTTAGTTTACAAAGACTTGAAACTCACCAAGTTTCACACAAAAATCGCTGCAAAAGAAGCTTTCCAACAGGTTTTATCATATTTTTTGGAGGAATGTCCGGTTGTGAGACTTTGGAAAAATAGGTCCACAGTTTTACAACGAATGGTAAAACACCTGTTGGAAAGAATCTTTTGCAGCGATTTTTGCGTGAGCATATCAGTGAACACCCCAGACCACTCGGTGAGTTTCACGTCTTCGTAAACTAAAGTTTAATGCGTTTATATGAATGATTGTTCCAAGGCACCTATGAAACCATGGTATAGGTGGGGGGTGCTAATACAAAAACCTAAAATTCTCGGGACAGCAGCATTTGTCCAAATTTTAATCTTAACCGTTCGATTTCATCAGAAACGATCTTAAAACAGGGCTTTACTTGTAAAACGCCGAACTTACCCTTTAAGCTGGACTATGGCGCTATTTTCCTTTAGATGTGCTGTACAGCCGAAACAAACTTTGTTGCATTATTTTCCTGTTATCACTGTAAAGCTGCTTTGAAACAATCTGTATTGTAAAAAGCGCTTTATAAATAAAGGTGACTTGACATGTACAGTAGTCTATAGCATAAGATATAATCACACAGCCCTAGTTCATAGCCTCTCTCTAGTTGAAATAATTCTAGTCTGATGTTTAAACCTACAAATTTAAAGGCCACCTAAAAAAACGCCATAAGTGAAAGTGTTTAACAAATATAATATTTTCATCTTTGAATATTTTTTTTTTACAAATTATCATCTATAAATCAATGCTGCTTTTATTTGCTTTTCATATCTCTTTCTCACCTGTCACTGAAATCACTCCCACGTGTCTCCGTCTGCTGTTCATTTCAGGGCCGAAGAACCAGGTGTTCTTACTGATGGAGTAACACTCGATACTACGAAACGGGTCACCGGATCCCCCCCGTCCCCCAACACAGAACAACACACCTGTCAAAAGTACAGCAGGTTCCCAGAGGTTTAAATAGCAAATGACAGAAAAGACTAAACTACACAAGTGTGAAAAAGAAGCAGGGCCGAATGTCCTGACCTGCGGTGTGTTTGCGGGGTGTCGTACGGATTGAATACTCAAAGTCAGGAACGCTCTTGTTACTAAGGTGCAAATGATAGTTGCGAGCCTCATCCAAAAGATCTCTGCAGTTCAGATTGGCCTTGATCATCTCCTCTTTGGCAACAGTGGATGTGAGGAAATCCACCGGCAGCAGAGGAAGACGCACCTGTGTGAGAAAAGCCCATCAGATCAGGATGCTTTTATCGGAATAAGAAAAAAATCTGAAAATATAAAATGCCATGAATACAAGTGCCTTTCAAAAAATTTGCTAACAAGACCTTAAAAAGTTCCAAGCCTGTTTCTGAAATGTGATCCATGGTTACACAGGGAAACTGGACCGTACGGCACATTTCAACATTTGACCATGTTTCCACAGGTCCAACCATACTGACACTTCTGTTGGACTTCACAGGGCTCTAGACTGCAACCAAATGTGATAATTTGAGAATGTGGCGGTCGCATTTGTACGAGCGCATGGTCATGCGCTCAATCGATGTCTGGCTACCTACACTTTAATTTACGGCCGTCCGCAAGCGTGATTGTGGCATGAGCAGCTCAATTTTTTCTGCTGTACATTTTAACCAATTAGTGCATTCACACTGGGAGCAGGAGCAGCGCATGTGCATCAATCGGGAGCAGGAACAGGAGCACCGGAAGCAGGAGCACCAGAAGCAGGAGCACCAGAAGCAGGAGCACCAGAAGCAGGAGCACCAGAAGCAGGAGCACCAGAAGCAGGAGCACCAGAAGCAGGAGCACCAGAAGCAGGAGCACCAGAAGCAGGAGCACCAGCAGGAAGAGGAGCACCAGAAGCAGGAGCACCACCAAAAGCAGGAGCACCAGAAGCAGGAGCACCAGAAGCAGGAGCACCAGAAGCAGGAGCACCGGAAGCAGGAGCACCAGAAGCAGGAGCACCAGAAGCAGGAGCACCAGCAGGAAGAGGAGCACCAGAAGCAGGAGCACCAGCAGGAAGAGGAGCAGGAACAGCAGCACCAAAAGCAGGAGCACCAGAAGCAGGAGCACCAGAAGCAGGAGCACCAGAAGCAGGAGCACCAGGAGCAGGAGCACCAGAAGCAGGAGCACCAGAAGCAGGAGCACCAGGAGCAGGAGCACCAGAAGCAGGAGCACCAGAAGCAGGAGCACCAGCAGGAACAGGAGCAGGAATAGAAGCAGGAGCACCAGCAGGAGGAGGAGCAGGAGCAGCAGCAGCAGCACCAGAAGCAGGAGCACCAGAAGCCAGAACAGGAGCAGGAATAGAAGCAGGAGCACCAGCAGGAACAGGAGCAGGAATAGAAGCAGGAACAGGAGCAGGAATAGAAACAGGAGCACCAACAGGAACAGGAGCACCAGAAGCAGGAGCACCAGAAGCAGGACCACAAGAAGAAGGAACAGGAGCAGGAACAAAAGCAGGAATAGAAGCAGGAGCACCAGCAGGAACAGGAGCAGGAATAGAAGCAGGAGCAACAGAAGCAGGAATAGAAGCAGGAACAGGAGCAGGAATAGAAGCAGGAATAGAAGCAGGAGCACCAGCAGGAACAGGAGCTGGAACAGGAGCAGGAGCAGGGATAGAAGCTGGAGCAGCAGCAGCAGGAACAGGAGATGGAACAGGAGCTGGAGCAGGGATAGAAGCAGGAACAGGAGCACCAGCAGGAACAGGAGCAGGAACATGAGCAGGAGCACCAGCAGGAACAGGAGCTGGAACAGGAGCTGGAGCAGGGATAGAAGCAGGAACAGGAGGAGCTCCGTGTGAGCAGCAGTGAAGCAGGGGTTTTAGGCAGGTCTATTTTTGCTGCGCTGCTCCTGCAGATTCTTGATGGACAAAATACATATGATTACACACAAAAAGGGATCAAAATGCACAGAATAAGCATGTCTAGTGTGTTTTAACAAGAACTGGAGTATGTCAGAAAAGAAAATGAAGAATCAAATATTTATAGAAGATTTACACATTTTACCCATACCCAAGCTCAAGCTTGCGGCGTGAAACGGCTGTTTTAGGGACTTATCTAATATAATAAACTTGTACAATGTGTGTTGGGATCTGCATGGGAGCAGGATCTGGCAGGATATTACAGCAGGTCAAGTTTATTTATTGAAAAGACCTTGTAAAACATGAGGGGCTCACCTGAGACATGATCTGATCCAGCCAGATGTCGTGGTGCTTCAGATTAGCTTTCAGCCACTTGACCGCGGCATTGTACACTTGAGTCTCGGACTGAATGTTGAGGTCGCTGGAGGCCAGCAGTGTTTTCAGGTGCTGTGGTGAAACGCAGATGAAATCCTCACACTCCACCACTTCACTGAAATGCTCACACGCGTAACGGTCGGCCATGTCCATCAGATCCACCCTGTTGTGACTCTCCGCAAACGTGCGAACAGCCAGGCAGTTGGAGGGGTGGAAGTGAGCCTTCATATACTCGCAGCAGGCGCGCGCTATCAGCTCCACCTGCAGGATACAGGCGGCGTACAGCAGCGGCTGAACGTTATCCACCGTCAGCGTCAGCCGCGACGAGTACGCAAATCCCACGAGGTCCTGGATGGCGTCAGCGTCGAAATCCCGGATCTCAATCAGGTCCTGTTTGGCCTCGGCCATGTCTGAGAGAAACATGGCACGGAAGTATGGAACAACGCAGGCCAAAACTAGTTTGTGACATGGTATGAGTCTGTTTCCAACCTTCAGGGAAAAAGAAAAGGGAGACATTTAGGATGAGATGATTGTGACACGGACCTCACGCTGTTCCGTACCTTCAGAGTGACGTCACACAGTTCTCCGTTCTCATAGAACTGTCGGAGCGAGTTGTGGAAGTCCTTCCAGGCCTCTTGGGCTTCGAACACGAACGACCCGTCCACCTCGCCCTCGCTGTTCGACGAGAGTTTCTGCTGCTTCCCATGTTCAGGCACCATGTCTCGCTCACACACAGCAACACCTGCACATACACACGTGCGTTTATTGTCTGTGGATGGACAGAATTCTGGACTAACCCTTCAGTTAAAGACTGGCAGACAGAATCTCCTCTGAGCACAAAATACACTGACATCCAACAATAATAAACATCACAAGTGAGTTGTGTTAAATCCCAAAAATTACATGCAAGACACACACACTCACACAAACAGACACACACAAATGCACACACACACGCGCAAACAGACAGACAGACACACACACACACACAGACAGACAAACACACACACGCAAACAGACAGACACACACACGCAAACAGACACACACACACACGCAAACAGACAGACACACACTCACACGCAAACAGACACACTCACAAACGCAAACAGACAAACTCACACACACGCAAACAGACACACTCACACACACGCAAACAGACACACTCACACACACGCAAACAGACAAACTCACACATACACAAACAGACACACACACACGCAAACAGACACACTCACACACACGCAAACAGACACACTCACACACACGCAAACAGACAAACTCACACATACACAAACAGACACACACACACGCAAACAGACAGACACACTCACACACACACACACACACAAACAGACACACTCACACACACGCAAAGACACACACTCACAGACAAGCAAAAGCAAACAGACACACTCACACACGCAAACAGACACACACACACACGCAAACAAACAGACACACTCACACACACGTAAACAAACAGACACACACACGCAAACAGACACACTCACACAAACACAAACAGACACACACACACACACACAAGCAAAAGCAAACAGACACACTCACACACGCAAACAGACAGACTCACACACACACACGCAAACAGACACACTCACACACACGCAAACAGACACACTCACACACGCGCAAACAGACACACTCACACACACGCAAACAGACACACTCACACACGCGCAAACAGACACACTCACACGCAAACAGACACACTCACACGCAAACAGACACACTCACACACACACACACGCAAACAGACACACGCAAACAGACACACTCACACACACACACACACACACACACACACACACTCACACACGCGCAAACAGACACACTCACACACACACACACGCAAACAGACACACTCACACACTCACACACGCAAACAGACACACTCACACACACACTCACACACGCAAACAGACACACTCACACACACGCAAACAGACACACTCACACACACGCAAACAGACACACACACACACACACACGCAAACACACACACACACACGCAAACAGACACACTCACACACACAGACACTCACACACGCGCAAACAGACACACTCACACACACACACGCAAACAGACACACTCACACACTCACACACGCAAACAGACACACTCACACACACACTCACACACGCAAACAGACACACTCACACACACGCAAACAGACACACTCACACACACGCAAACAGACACACACACACACACACACACGCAAACAGACACACTCACACACACACACACACGCAAACAGACACACTCACACACACACACACACGCAAACAGACACACTCACACACACACACACACGCAAACAGACACACTCACACGCAAACAGACACACTCACACACAATCAAACAGACACACTCAAACACACGCGCAAACAGACACACTCACACACACGCAAACAGACACACTCACACACACACACGCAAACAGACGCACTCACACACACACGCAAACAGACACTCACACACGCAAACAGACACTCACACACGCAAACAGACACTCACACACGCAAACAGACACACACACGCAAGCAGACACACGCAAGCAGACACACGCAAGCAGACACACTCACACACACACACACACTCACACACACGCAAACAGACACACACTCACACACACGCAAACAGACACACTCACACACACGCAAACAGACACACACTCACACAAACAGACACACACTCACACACACGCAAACAGACACACACTCACACACACGCAAACAGACACACACTCACACGCAGACAGACACACACTCGCATACAGACACACACTCACACGCAGACAGACACACACTCACACACACACACACACACGCAGACAGACACACACTCACACACACACGCAAACAGACACACTCACACACACGCAAACAGACACACTCACACACACACACGCAAACAGACACACTCAAACACACACACGCGCAAACAGACACACTCACACACACACGCACAAACAGACACACTCACACACACACCCGCAAACAGACACACACGCGCAAACAGACGCACTCACACACACAAACAGACACACTCACACACACACACAAAGGGCCTTTGCTGTAGCTGCCCCAAAGTTATGGAATACGCTACCACTTTATATTAGGTCCGCTCCGACTATAGGCTCTTTTAAAAGCCTTTTGAAATTTCACCTATTCCAGATGTCCTATTTAGGTGTAGAGGGATGAGCTCTTGTGCATTTATGTCTTATTATGTGATTTTAGTGTGGTGTTGTTTTGTGTTTTATTCTGTATTTTTTTAGCCTTTATTTTTATTTCATATTTTAGAATTTTTTGTACAGCACTTTGGTACAACTAACTGTTGTTGGAATAGTGCTTTATAAATAAATAAATAAATAAATAAATAAACAGACACACTCACACACACACGCAAACACACACACTTACACACACACACGCAAACAGACACACTTACACTCACACACGCAAACAGACACACACAAGCAAACACACGCAAACAGACACACACACGCAAACAGACACACGCAAGCAGACACACTCACACACGCAAACAGACACACACACGCAAACACACGCAAACAGACACAGACACGCAAGCAGACACACTCACACACGCAAGCAGACACACTCACACACGCAAACAGACACACTCACACACACACACAAAAGCAAACATACACACTCATACACACGCAAACAGACACACTCACACACACACACACGCGCAAACAGACACACTCACATACGCAAACAGACAGACACACACTCACACACACGCAAACAAACAGAAACACTCACACACACGCAAACAAACAGACACACTCACACACACGCAAACAAACAGACACACTCACACACACGCAAACACACACACGCAAACAGACACACACGCAAACAGACACACTCACACACACACACACACACGCGCAAACAGACACACTCACACACGCAAACAGACTGACACACACTCACACACACGCAAACAAACAGACACACTCACACACACGCAAACAAACAGACACACTCACACACACGCAAACAAACAGACACACACACACACACAGACAGACAAACACACACACGCAAACAGACAGACACACACACGCAAACAGACACACACACACGCAAACAGACACACACACTCACACGCAAACAGACACTCACAAACGCAAACAGACAAACTCACACACGCAAACAGACACACTCACACACACGCAAACAGACACACTCACACACACGCAAACAGACACACTCACACACACGCAAACAGACAAACTCACACACACACGCAAACAGACACACACACACGCAAACAGACAGACACACTCACACACACACACACACAAACAGACACACTCACACACACGCAAAGACACACACTCACACACAAGCAAAAGCAAACAGACACACTCACACACGCAAACAGACACACGCAAACAAACAGACACACTCACACACACGTAAACAAACAGACACACTCACACACAAGCAAACAGACACACTCACACAAACACAAACAGACACACACACACACACACACACAAGCAAAAGCAAACAGACACACTCAAACACTCAAACAGACAGACTCACACACACACACGCAAACAGACACACTCACACACACGCAAACAGACACACTCACACACGCGCAAACAGACACACTCACACGCAAACAGACACACTCACACACGCGCAAACAGACACACTCACACACGCGCAAACAGACACACTCACACGCAAACAGACACACTCACACGCAAACAGACACACTCACACGCAAACAGACACACTCACACACACACACACGCAAACAGACACACGCAAACAGACACACACACACACGCAAACAGACACACTCACACACGCAAACAGACACACTCACACACACACTCACACACGCAAACAGACACACTCACACACACGCAAACAGACACACTCACACACACGCAAACAGACACACACACACACACACACGCAAACAGACACACTCACACACACACACACACACACACACGCAAACAGACACACTCAAACACACACACACACGCGCAAACAGACACACTCACACACACACGCGCGCAATCAGACACTCACACACACGCAAACAGACACACTCACACACACGCAAACAGACACACTCACACACACGCAAACAGACACACTCACACACACGCAAACAGACACACTCACACACACGCAAACAGACACACTCACACACACACACACGCAAACAGACGCACTCACACACACACGCAAACAGACACTCACACACGCAAACAGACACTCACACACGCAAACAGACACTCACACACGCAAACAGACACTCACACACGCAAACAGACACACACACGCAAACAGACACACACACGCAAGCAGACACACGCAAGCAGACACACTCACACGCAAACAGACACACACTCACACACACGCAAACAGACACACACTCACACACACGCAAACAGACACACACTCACACACACGCAAACAGACACACACACGCAAACAGACACACACTCACACAAACAGACACACACTCACACACACGCAAACAGACACACACTCACACACACGCAAACAGACACACACTCACACGCAGACAGACACACACTCACATACAGACACACACTCACACGCAGACAGACACACACTCACACACACACACACGCAGACAGACACACTCACACACACCCAAACAGACACACTCACACACACACACAAACAGACACACTCACACACACACACAAACACACTCAAACACACACACGCGCAAACAGACACACTCACACACACACGCGCAAACAGACACACACGCGCAAACAGACACACACGCGCAAACAGACGCACTCACACACGCAAACAGACACACTCACACACACAGGCAAACAGACACACTCACACACACACGCAAACACACACACTTACACACACACACGCAAACAGACACACTTACACACACACACGCAAAGAGACACACACAAGCAAACACACGCAAACAGACACACACACGCAAACAGACACACGCAAGCAGACACACTCACACACGCAAACAGACACACACACGCAAACACACGCAAACAGACACAGACACGCAAGCAGACACACTCACACACGCAAGCAGACACACTCACACACGCAAACAGACACACTCACACACACAAAAGCAAACATACAAACTCATACACACGCAAACAGACACACTCACACACACACACACGCGCAAACAGACACACTCACATACGCAAACAGACAGACACACACTCACACACGCAAACAAATAGAAACACTCACACACACGCAAACAAACAGACACACTCACACACACGCAAACAAACAGACACACTCACACACACGCAAACAGACACACACGCAAACAGACACACACGCAAACAGACACACTCACACACACACACACGCGCAAACAGACACACTCACACACGCAAACAGACAGACACACACTCACACACACGCAAACAAACAGACACACTCACACACACGCAAACAAACAGACACACTCACACACACGCAAACAAACAGACACACACACGCAAAAAGACAGACACACACACACAAACAGACAGACACACTCACACACGCAAACAGACAGACACTCACACACACACACACACACGCACACAGACAGACACACACACACACACGCAAACAGACAGACACACTCACACTCACACACGCAAACAGACAGACACACACTCACACGCAAACAAACAGACACACTCACACACAAGCAAACAGACACACTCACACACAAGCAAACAGACACACTCACACACGCAAAAAGACAGACACACACACACAAACAGACAGACACACTCACACACGCAAACAGACAGACACTCACACACACACACACACACGCACACAGACAGACACACACACACACACGCAAACAGACAGACACACTCACACACACACACGCAAACAGACAGACACACTCACACACACACACGCAAACAGACAGACACACTCACACACACACACGCAAACAGACAGACACACTCACACACACGCAAACAGACAGACACACTCACACACACGCAAACAGACAGACACACTCACACACACGCAAACAGAGAGACACACTCACACACGCAAACAGACAGACACACTCACACACGCAAACAGACACACTCACACACACGCAAACAGACACACTCACACACACGCAAACAGACACACTCACACAAACAGACACACTCACACACGCGCAAACAGACACACTCACACACACACACGCAAACAGACACACTCACCCACACACGCAAACAGACACACTCACGCAAACAGACACACTCACACACGCACACAGACAGACACACTCACACACGCACGCAAACAGACAGACACACTCACGCACGCAAACAGACAGACACACACACACTTAAACAGACACACACTCACACACACGCAGACAGACACACACACTCACACGCAGACAGACACACACTCACACGCAGACAGACACACACTCACACACACACGCCAACAGACACACTCACACACACGCAAACAGACACACTCACACACACGCAAACAGACACACTCACACACACACGCAAACAGACACACTCAAACAGACACACTCACACACACACACACACGCGCGCAAACAGACACACTCACACACACACGCACAAACAGACACACTCACACACGCAAACAGACACTCACACACACAGGCAAACAGACACACTCACACACACACGCAAACACACACACTTACACACACACACGCAAACACACACACTTACACACACACACGCAAACAGACACACACGCCAACAGACACACTCACACACACGCAAACAGACACACTCACACACACACGCAAACAGACACACTCAAACAGACACACTCACACACACATACGCGCAAACAGACACACTCACACACACACGCGCAAACAGACGCACTCACACACGCAAACAGACACACTCACACACACAGGCAAACAGACACACTCACACACACACGCAAACACACACACTTACACACACACACGCAAACACACACACACTTACACACACACACGCAAACAGACACACTTACACACACGCAAACAGACACACACAGGCACACACACGCAAACAGACACACACAAGCAAACACACGCAAACAGACACACACACGCAAACAGACACACGCAAGCAGACACTCACACACGCAAACAGACACACACACGCAAACAGACACACACACGCAAACAGACAGACACACACGCAAACAAACAGACACACACGCAAACAAACAGACACACTCACACACAGGGAAACAGACACACACACGCAAACCGACACACTCACACACACACGCAAACAGACACACTCACACACACGCAAACAGACACACTCACACACACGCAAACAGACACACTCACACACACGCAAACAGACACACTCACACACACACACACACACACAAACAGACACACACACACAAACAGACACACTCACACACAAGCAAAAGCAAA
This sequence comes from Siphateles boraxobius, assembly GCF_051911475.1. Lineage (NCBI taxonomy): Eukaryota > Metazoa > Chordata > Actinopteri > Cypriniformes > Leuciscidae > Siphateles > Siphateles boraxobius. Next base: position 75,353 of record NW_027508850.1, read on the forward strand.
CAGAGACACACACACTCACACGCAAACAGACACACACACTCACACGCAAACAGACACACACACACACACGCAAACAGACACACTCACACACACGCAAACAGACACACTCACACACACGCAAACAGACACACTCACACACACACACGCAAACAGACACACTCACACACACACACGCAAACAGACACACTCACACACACACGCAAACAGACACACTACACACACACAAGCAAACAGACACACTCACACACACACAAGCAAACAGACACACACACACACACAAGCAAACAGACACACTCACACACACACACAAGCAAACAGACAAACTCACACACACACAAGCAAACAGAGACACTCACACACACACAAGCAAACAGACACACTCACACACACAAACGCAAACAGACACACTCACACAAACACACACACACACACACACACACACAAACAGACACACTCACACACACACAGACACGCAAACAGACACACTCACACACACACACACACACACAAACAGACACACTCTCACACACGCACGCAAACAGACACACTCACACACACACACAAACAGACACACTCACACACACACACGCGCAAACAGACACACTCACACACGCACGCACGCAAACAGACACACGCACGCAAACAGACACACTCACACACGCACGCAAACAGACACACTCACACACGCACGCAAACAGACACACTCACACACGCACACAGACAGACACACTCACACACGCACGCAAACAGACAGACACACTCACGCACGCAAACAGACAGACACACACACACTTAAACAGACACACTCACACGCAAACAGACACACTCACACACACACTCACACACGCAAACAGACAGACACACACACACTCACACTTAAACAGACACACACACACGCAAACAGACACACTCACACACACACTCACACACGCAAACAGACAGACACACACACACTCACACTTAAACAGACACACTCACACGCAAACAGACACTCACACACACACACACACACACACACACGCAAACAGACACACTCTCACACACACACACACACACACACACACGCGCACACACACACGCGCACACACGCGAACAGACACACACACACACACACACACACACACTCACACTCACACTCACACGCAAACAGACTAGGGTTGCAACGATTACAGATTTTGTAAGTACGATTATTGTCTGAGAAATAATCACGATTTAACGATTATCACGATTATTATGCATCAATTAATTTCACAAAACTACATGTATAATATCACATGAACACTCAACACTAGATTTTAATGTGTTATTTGCCACAACACAGTACAAAATTATAAAATGACAAACGATAATCAATCTCTTCCTTTGGAATTATAGAGAAGTGCTTTGTAAACATCCAGCATTTTTCTTTTAAAATAACAAATTAAGTCAATGGCTGCAGGGCTATTTGATTGAAAAAGATCACAAGATGATTAAGTGTTTAGTTTGTTCTAAATTTATTTTCAACCTGAGGTAGAAAACTTGATAACATGAAAACAATATCTTGTTGGTATTTGACTTAAAAACAAATAAAGGGATAATAAATCAAAACAGACACACTCACACACACACAAGCAAACAGACACACACAAACGCAAACAGACACACTCACACACACACACTCACACACACACAGACGCAAACAGACACACACTCACACACACACGCGCAAATAGACACACACACACACGCGCAAACAGACACACTCACACACACACACGCACACAGACAGACACACACACGCGCAAATAGACACACACACACACGCGCAAACAGACACACACACGCACACAGACAGACACACTCACACACACGCAAACAGACAGACACACTCACACACACGCAAACAGACAGACACACTCACACACACGCAAACATACAGACACACTCACACACGCAAACAGACAGACACACTCACACACGCAAACAGACAGACACACTCACACACACAAACATACAGACACTCTCACACACGCAAACAGACAGACACTCTCACACACGCAAACATACAGACACACTCACACACACATACAGACACACTCACACACACATACAGACACACTCACACACGCAAACAGACAGACACTCACACACACGCAAACATACAGACACACTCACACACACATACAGACACACTCACACACGCAAACAGACAGACACACTCACACACGCAAACATACAGACACTCTCACACACACACACACACACGCAAACATACAGACACACTCACACACACACACACACGCAAACATACAGACACTCTCACACACACACACACACGCAAACATACAGACACACTCACACACACACACACACGCAAACATACAGACACACTCACACACGCAAACATACAGACACTCTCACACACACACACACACGCAAACATACAGACACACTCACACACACACACACACGCAAACATACAGACACACTCACACACACACACACACGCAAACATACAGACACACTCACACACACACACACACGCAAACAGACAGACACACTCACACACGCAAACATACAGACACTCTCACACACACACACACACACGCAAACATACAGACACACTCACACACACACACACACGCAAACATACAGACACACTCACACACACACACACACGCAAACATACAGACACTCTCACACACACACACACGCAAACATACAGACACACTCACACACACGCAAACAGACACACTCACACACACACACACACACACACGCGCAAACAGACACACTCACACACACACACGCACACAGACAGACACACACACACGCACACAGACAGACACACTCACACACACACGCAAACAGACAGACACACTCACACACACGCAAACAGACAGACACACTCACACACACGCAAACATACAGACACACTCACACACGCAAACAGACAGACACACTCACACACGCAAACAGACAGACACACTCACACACGCAAACAGACAGACACTCTCACACACGCAAACAGACAGACACACTCACACACGCAAACAGACAGACACACACACACACGCAAACATACAGACACACTCACACACACGCAAACAGACACACTCACACACACACACACACACGCGCAAACAGACACACTCACACACACACACGCACACAGACAGACACACTCACACACACACGCAAACAGACAGACACACTCACACACACGCAAACAGACAGACACACTCACACACACGCAAACATACAGACACACTCACACACGCAAACAGACAGACACTCTCACACACGCAAACAGACAGACACACTCACACACACGCAAACATACAGACACACTCACACACACGCAAACAGACAGACACACTCACACACACGCAAACAGACAGACACACTCACACACACGCAAACAGACAGACACACTCACACACACGCAAACAGACAGACACACTCACACACGCAAACAGACAGACACTCTCACACACACGCAAACAGACAGACACACTCACACACACGCAAACAGACAGACACACTCACACACACGCAAACAGACAGACACACTCACACACACGCAAACAGACAGACACACTCACACACACGCAAACAGACAGACACACTCACACACACGCAAACAGACAGACACACTCACACACGCAAACAGACAGACACACTCACACACACGCAAACAGACAGACACACTCACACACACGCAAACAGACAGACACACTCACACACGCAAACAGACAGACACTCACACACACGCAAACAGACAGACACACTCACACACACGCAAACAGACAGACACACTCACACACACGCAAACAGACAGACACACTCACACACACGCAAACATACAGACACACTCACACACGCAAACAGACAGACACTCTCACACACGCAAACAGACAGACACACTCACACACACGCAAACATACAGACACACTCACACACACGCAAACAGACAGACACACTCACACACACGCAAACAGACAGACACACTCACACACACGCAAACAGACAGACACACTCACACACACGCAAACAGACAGACACTCTCACACACGCAAACAGACAGACACTCTCACACACGCAAACAGACAGACACACTCACACACACGCAAACATACAGACACACTCACACACACGCAAACATACAGACACACTCACACACGCAAACAGACAGACACACTCACACACGCAAACAGACACACTCACACACACGCAAACAGACACACTCACACACACGCAAACAGACACACTCACACACACGCAAACAGACACACTCAAACAAACAGACACACTCACACACGCGCAAACAGACACACTCACACACACGCAAACAGACACACACACGCAAACAGACACACTCAAACAAACAGACACACTCACACACGCGCAAACAGACACACTCACACACACGCAAACAGACACACTCGAACACACAAAAAGACACACTCACACACATGCAAACAGACACACTCACAGACACACTCACACACACGCAAACAGACACACTCACACACACGCAAACAGACACACTCACACACACACACAAACAGACACACTCACACACAAGCAAAAGCAAACAGAGACACACACACTCACACGCAAACAGACACACACACACGCGCGCAAACAGACACACTCACACACACGCAAACAGACACACTCACACACACGCAAACAGACACACTCACACACACACTCACACGCAAACAGACACACACACACACACATACACACACACACACACACGTAAACAGACACACACACACAAACGCAAACAGACAGACACACACACTCACACGCCAACAGACACACTCACACGCAAACAGACAGACACACACACACACACACGCAAACAGACACTCACACGCAAACAGACACACTCACACACACAAGCAAACAGACACACTCACACACACACACACACAAGCAAACAGACACACACACACACACAAACGCAAACAGACACACACACACACACACACAAACAGACACACTCACACACACACACGGAAACAGACACACTCACACACACACGCAAACAGACACACTCACACACACACACACGCAAACAGACACACTCACACACACACGCAAACAGACACACTCACACACACACGCAAACAGACACACTCACACAAACAGACACTCTCACACACGCACGCAAACAGACACACTCACACACACACACACACACACACGCACGCAAACAGACACACACACGCACGCAAACAGACACACTCTCACACACACACTCACACACACGCACGCAAACAGACACACTCTCACACACGCACGCAAACAGACACACTCACACAAACAGACACACTCACACACACACGCACGCAAACAGACACACTCACACACACACACACAAACAAACAGACACACTCACACACACACACACGCAAACAGACACACTCTCACACACGCGCGCAAACAGACACACTCACACACACACGCAAACAGACACACTCACACACACACACTCACACACACGCACGCAAACAGACACACTCTCACACACGCACGCAAACAGACACACTCACACAAACAGACACACTCACACACACACGCACGCAAACAGACACACTCACACACACACACACACACACACAAACAGACACACTCACAAACACACACACGCAAACAGACACACTCTCACACACGCGCGCAAACAGACACACTCACACACACACGCAAACAGACACACTCACACACGCAAACAGACACACTCACACACGCAAACAGACACACTCACACACACACGCAAACAGACACACTCACACGCAAACAGACACACTCACACGCAAACAGACACACTCACACGCAAACAGACACACTCACACACACACGCAAACAGACACACTCACACACACACGCAAACAGACACACTCACACGCAAACAGACACACTCACACGCAAACAGACACACTCACACACGCAAACAGACACTCACACACACACACGCGCAAACAGACACACACACGCGCAAACAGACACACACACGCGCAAACAGACACACACACGCGCAAACAGACACACTCACGCAAACAGACACACTCACACACACACGCAAACAGACACACTATCACACACACGCAAACAGACACACTCACACGCAAACAGACACACTCACACACACACGCGCAAACAGACACACTCACACACACGCGCAAACAGACACACTCACACACACGCGCAAACAGACACACTCACACACACACGCAAACAGACACACTCACACACACACGCAAACAGACACACTCACACACACGCAAACAGACACACTCACACACACACACGCAAACAGACACACTCACACACACACACGCAAACAGACACACTCACACACACACACGCAAACAGACACACACACACACACGCAAACAGACACACTCACACACACACGCAAACAGACACACTCACACACACACACGCAAACAGACACACACACACACACGCAAACAGACACACTCACACACACTCACACACAAGCAAAAGCAAACAGACGCACTCACACACACGCAAACAGACACACGCAAACAGACACACTCACACACACACGCAAACAGACACACTCACACACAAGCAAAAGCAAACAGACACACTCACACACACGCAAACAGACACACGCAAACAGACACACATACACACTCACACACGCAAACAGACACACTCACACACACGCAAACAGACACACTCACACACACTCACACGCAAACAGACACACTCACACACACACACAAGCAAACAGACACACTCACACACACGCAAACAGACACACTCACACACACACACAAGCAAACAGACACACTCACACACACACACGCAAACAGACACACTCACACACACACACGCACGCAAACAGACACACTCGCACGCAAACAGACACACTCACACGCAAACAGACACACTCACACACACACACGCAAACAGACACACTCATACACGCAAACAGACACACTCACACACACGCAAACAGACACACTCACACACACGCAAACAGACACACTCACACACACGCAAACAGACACACTCACACACACACACACGCAAACAGACACACTCACACACACACACGCAAACAGACACACTCACACACACACACGCAAACAGACACACTCACACACACACACGCAAACAGACACACTCACACACACACACGCAAACAGACACACTCACACACACACACGCAAACAGACACACTCACACGCAAACAGACACACTCACACACACACACGCAAACAGACACACTCACACGCAAACAGACACACTCACACACGCACGCAAACAGACACACTCATACACGCACGCAAACAGACACACTCACACGCAAACAGACACACTCACACACACACACACACACGCAAACAGACACACTCACACGCAAACAGACACACTCACACACACACACACACACGCAAACAGACACACTCACACACGCAAACAGACACACTCACACGCAAACAGACACTCACACACACACGCGCAAACAGACACTCACACACACACACGCAAACAGACACACTCACACACACACGCAAACAGACACACTCACACACACACGCAAACAGACACACTCACACACACGCATACAGACACACTCACACACAAGCAAAAGCAAACAGACACACTCACACACAAGCAAAAGCAAACAGACACACTCACACACACGCATACAGACACACTCACACGCAAACAGACACACTCACACGCAAACAGACACACTCACACGCACACAGACACACTCACACACAAGCAAAAGCAAACAGACACACTCACACACACGCAAACAGACACACTCACACGCAAACAGACACACTCACACGCACACAGACACACTCACACACAAGCAAAAGCAAACAGACACACTCACACACACACAGACACACTCACACACAAGCAAAAGCAAACAGACACACTCACAGACACGCATACAGACACACTCACACGCAAACAGACACACTCACACACACGCAAACAGACACACAAGCAAAAAGACACACACTCTCTCACTCACACAAACTTAGAGATAATTCTTTGTTCAGAATTCATTTTTTTAAACTGAGAAACAGACTCTTTTCACAGATTCAAACATATCATAACTATATTAAACATATGTTCATATGACTATCACTGCTCACACGACATGAAAATTACCGTCAGAAACATTTAAGTGCCATAAATATTTCATGCCGTCTACTGTTTACCGAGAAAACGACCAAAAAAAGATCGGTCGACAATCTGCAAACTATACAATTACGTTGATGATGTGGTGGTAATGATGAGCCCACAATTAGTCGAAGTGGTCACAAGTCTTGTTTAGTGGTCATGTGCTTGGTCGCAAACAGACACACTCACACGCAAACAGACACTCACACACACACGCGCAAACAGACACTCACACACACACACACGCAAACAGACACACTCACACACACACGCAAACAGACACACTCACACACAAGCAAAAGCAAACAGACACACTCACACGCAAACAGACACACTCACACGCACACAGACACACTCACACACAAGCAAAAGCAAACAGACACACTCACACACACGCAAACAGACACACTCACACACGCAAACAGACACACTCACACACACACGCAAACAGACACACTCACACACAAGCAAAAGCAAACAGACACACTCACACGCAAACAGACACACTCACACGCACACAGACACACTCACACACAAGCAAAAGCAAACAGACACACTCACACACACGCATACAGACACACTCACACGCAAACAGACACACTCACACGCAAACAGACACACTCACACGCACACAGACACACTCACACACAAGCAAAAGCAAACAGACACACTCACACACACGCAAACAGACACACTCACACGCAAACAGACACACTCACACGCACACAGACACACTCACACACAAGCAAAAGCAAACAGACACACTCACACACACACAGACACACTCACACACAAGCAAAAGCAAACAGACACACTCACAGACACGCATACAGACACACTCACACGCAAACAGACACACTCACACACACGCAAACAGACACACAAGCAAAAAGACACACACTCTCTCACTCACACAAACTTAGAGATAATTCTTTGTTCAGAATTCATTTTTTTAAACTGAGAAACAGACTCTTTTCACAGATTCAAACATATCATAACTATATTAAACATATGTTCATATGACTATCACTGCTCACACGACATGAAAATTACCGTCAGAAACATTTAAGTGCCATAAATATTTCATGCCGTCTACTGTTTACCGAAAAAACGACCAAAAAAAGATCGGTCGACAATCTGCAAACTATATACAATTACGTTGATGATGTGGTGGTAATGATGAGCCCACAATTAGTCGAAGTGGTCACAAGTCTTGTTTAGTGGTCATGTGCTTGGTTTTAAATGTGATGAGTTTGAAGATGTGTGTATGCCTGATGAAGGTCGTGAGACCGAAACGTTGCTAATAAAGAGTTTTTTAAATGCCGTCTATAGTTTCATGCGGTCTTTTGAAAGATTTGATCAGATATTAGCCTACATAAATTACACTTTATCCCTTCAAGGAATAACACGACACAACTATACAGACATATAAATATTTGAAATTAACGACATCATCGGCAAAGACACTGAATGTTATAAATTATAAGCCAGTTTATGTAGTTTTTATTGTATGAGTAATCATTTCAATGTTTTTGGTCAATTTTCGTGAATATTCCGTATAAAAGACATTCATTTGAACAAGTTTTTGTTTTCATAACACGGCAGCACGAGCTAAAATGTTAACATAACAAACAATACGGATTCAAGAACAGGATCTGACAGAGATTAGCCTTTCTGACGAATCGATGTTAAAGAAATTTGAATTAGGTGTGTGAATTGTAATGTTTTTGTCGATGTTTTACCACATTTTCAGCAGCAGCTGCAGAACTCTCGATGAACCACGGCGGAACTTCCGCGTTCTGAAGCGCTATGAACTCTGGGAATTGAAGTCCAAAGGAAACGTCAATCAAAATCAGTCCGTTTGAGAACCCATCTGACAGCTAGCTGGAACCAGAGCCATGTAATGAATGAATGAGGCATTTATATAGCGCTTTCATATGTACTACTGTACACCCAAAGCGCTTTACAATCATATCAGGGGTTCTCTCCTCAACCAGCACCAGTGTAGAGAAAAGATGGACGACGCACATTTACTCCCTTCCATTGTAAAAAAGTGAACCCGTCAATTAGTGATGGGAAACTTAGGGGGCTTTTACACTGGGCCCGTTTGCTGCGGTCCGAGCCCAGGCGCGATTGTTCCCGGCGCCCCCCGCAGCGTTGGTCTGGTTTCATACTCAACTTGATTCTATCCAACTCTGGTGCGTTTGCGTGCATCTTACGTCATTCCAAACGTGCACGGCGCATGATAGAAAACACGACGCAGGTCAATATATTGTGTTTTTTTATTAATTTGGTGCTATTATGCATAGCTGAGTAACAACGCAGGTTAAGTGTGTGTGTGTGTGTGTGTGTGTGTGTGTGTGTGTGTGTGTCGCATAAGCTGTCTTTCTGCTGCTTGCAAATGGACTCTTTTGAGGAGACAGTGGATTTCTATTAATTTGTTGCCCTGATTGCACGCACTATACGCGAATACACTGCAGACTCACTCTTGCTCGTATCCAGGGTAAATATTCATCTCTTACGTGTGTTTTATTTAGATACATCATAATCGGCTAAAACGCATGCGCAGGACACTTTACTTCCTGAACAAGTGCGCACCCGAGTCTGTGTTGCTTTCACATGCACGCGAACCGCAGCACGGTTCGGGAGCAACCGAACTGAGACCACCTCCTCCAGGTTGTCTCGGGTTCGGGACCCAGTGCGCACCCGGGTTCACATGACAGCGTTCACATTAGCGTATTTTCATGCGAACCGTGCCCCGTTCCGAACTAAACTGCCAGTGTGAAAGCCCCCTTACTGTATCGTAAAATGGTTCATTACTCGAAGCTTTTCACCACGGTTCACCCTAACGACATCTGGTGGTCAAAGGGTGGAAAATCAGCCGTTCGCGACCCAGATGACCCAGACATTTTTTATTGTATCAAAATAATAATTCAGTTTGTTACGAAAACCATATAAGGCAATACAAATATTTAATCTAATAATAGTCTTTCACATGTCATTACTTATATAATGTATTAAATGTGAATAAATGTGAGTCTGAGAATAAATGCATGAAAAAAATAATACATTTACAAATTAATATTAAAATTCTTTGTACTGTTGTGTTCTACACAGTGTTGGAAGGTTAGTTTGGAAATGTAAAAGTTTACTGATTACAAGTTATCCTATTTAAAATGTAATAAGTAGTGTAAATATTTCAATTACTTAATTAAAGTAAAATATAAAGACAAAGCATCTTTGATTGGCATCTGATGGAGGCGGTGCTGAAAACACGAACACAAAACCATTTCACAAAAAACTAATCAAACGTCTCAAGCCTGTGTTTACATGAGATTCACAAACACCGAAGAGCAACTGACACAGATCTGAACATCAACGGTATATGAGTTTCATGATTGTAGTTCAGTATTTTTAATTCTATTAATACATTTTATTTCTACAACAGGGCTTCTTATTAACTGGCCATAATTGATTAATGTAGACTATAGATTTCTTATCAAACAGTGTTTTGGTTAGAGATCTTCTGTCTGAAAGTATCATTGTAAATGTTTTCGTTCTCCGAAAACGAATAAAGTGCAGATTTATTGCTTTAACTTCTGTTAGATAAAATATGCATATTCTGATGGTCATGTTTTACTGGTCTGGTTAATACAGAGAGATGTGACTCTAATTAATACTTTAGTAAAGCGCTGTCAGAGGAACTCATTTAAGCCATGAGTGAAAATGCCCTCCTGTTATCAACAATCAGCTTGTTAAAGTTAGGAAAGTTGAAATATCTTGGATTTTAATTTTATTTCAGATTAACAGTAAATAGATAGTAATATTTTGGGGAAATGGACGTTTCTGTGCTCGAGATGGTTTATTCAAGTCTGAGGAACATTACCAGCTCTGTAAATATAGGCGAAAGCAATAAAAGTTAATGAAGAACAGCTAACCAGGAAAGACTTCACAACAGATCCAGCAAACCTTCACAGTACGATAGTAAATGATCTCTCGGATCAGGAAGGCACTCCGCATGCTAACCCTTTCTTCACGCTGCTAGCCAGTCACAGAGCGGGGAGGGAGCAGCAAGACGATGACGACGTCTATGCGACACAGTTTGTTTATACCATAGACAGTAAAAGAAATGGATACAGCGACCCCCTTGGTTTCAACGGAGAAAACTAAGGCACGATTATTGCACTCACTTCCTGATGGCTGAGCGACTGCAGGCTAAAACTGAGCTTGACGACAGTCTGACAGTTGTACATCTTCTAGTAGCTGTGCCAAGACAAATCTGAATCAACTAATTCCTCAAAAACTTTGTTGAAATATTTTGTCTCTCTATCTATGGGCTTCTCCCTTGACTTTACGCCTCTATGTCCCCCCGATTGCCTCATAGACAGTAAAAGATTGCCTGCGAGCTTCTCCTCCTGTCTATACGGTAATTTCTCTATTGTGCGACAGAGAGTCGCGTGGTTATGACGCAACCGTTAGCCTATTTTTACAAAAACGGCTTCTACGGGGCCATAACGTAAGATAAAAAGTAATGGAGCCTTTTATACATCGTCGTGTTTCTTTAGAAATAAATAATGGACAAATGAAGTCTTTGGACGCCTCAGATGTAAAGTTATTCGCTGTCAAAGTGACGCCAAAATGAATGGGAGTCAATGGAATGCTAACAGCAGGTGAAGTTCTGCTATAATGGCGGCTCCCGCGAGGCTTCAGTTTCGGCTGATGGATTACCTGCTTGGTTTACACCTATGGATCGAACATGGCAGGAGACGCTAAGTTACCTTTCGATGCAGCCTTAGAAATTGTTCTAAGTAGTTTAGTTAAATCTCTGACCCATCGTCTTCTTCCTCGTCTAATTTCTGTCGCTCTACATACGTCATCTGGTATAATTGAAACGATTGGCTATGAGCTACGTACAGGCGCATTTGATAGACATTCGTAGCACCCAATAAATGGGTCTGGGCATTCGTAAACCACGCCTCAAATACGTGAAAATGAACATGTGGTTCCCAGACCCACGTCTCAAGACTCGGTCTGACGTAAGCCAGGCTAGGAAGGCACATGAAAAGCAATGAAATTATTTTTAAGGGATCCTTTGTCTCACTGTCAGTTGGTTTATTGAACGATTGTTGATATTTTTATTTTTGTGATTAATATATTTTTGTCATGAATAACCTGTGAGATGCCAAAGACAAATGAGAACAGAAAATAAAGGATAATAAAGATTTATTCAATTCATATCCAAATGGATCCTGAGAAAAGGATCTTCAGTCCTCAATATAAGGCGACTGAAGTCAGTCACCCGAAAAAAAGGGAACAAGGCACCAAAACTACAGTTCCTTTTCTTTTTTCACAAACATTATGCGACACAGAAACACATTTTCAATTAAGATTTGGCAATTAATCAAATCAGACTTTTGCCCTTTATGAGTTTGATAAGGTTGTAGAAAACCAACCGAAACTCCCAATGCACAATCATGGGGTATAAAATAAATAGACTCATCTGAATAATCAATAATAAATAAATCGACTGTTCTGAAAATCATTTCTGCACTTGATCAAAAATGATACAAGAAATATCTGCACAAATAAATACAATAATGCCTTCCCTCACTGCAAAAAAAAGGAGACAAAAAAGACAAAATCACGAATTTGTCCAAACAACATCTGGATCAACATTAAAGAGAGACAATCATGAGAAAAGCTCCAGAGGTCAGAGGTCAGACCCATCATGCAAACAACTCCAGCATCCTTTTCTGTGACTACCACTGTTTCTCTAATGGGTCACAGGTCACATGTGATGATAGAAATACTAGAAATCAAAAACATTTGCATTGCAATACTTGACACTCTAGATCTGATCAACTAACCGTAAGCAAATACAAAATAAAGGCACTTGCTGCTCTTACAGTGTCTCACACACTCACACAAAGCATTTAAACTGACACACACAAGCTGGTGAGATGAGAAGCTGCTGGACTTTGGCTTCATCGATACTTTGTGTTGGAGAATAAGAGGAACAGTGTTTGACGAGCAAGACGGCCCGTGGGTTTGAAGAACATCGTAATGATCACGTTTCAGAATGATGAAGAGTTTCATGAGCTGTTAGTTGATCAGACGAGACGATCAATCTCCTTTCATCTTCCCAGAATCCCTCATCTCCTCCTCTGGGAATCAGGTGATCAGAGCTGGTTCTGGTTCTGTGTGTCGCGTCTGATCCGGTGGAGCCCGACACGAATGTATGTCACTAACGAGATCATGGATGCCGTCAGACTCAGAGGAGCGACGGATGAATCCAGCTCTCGCAGCAAACCTGCAGAAACAAAGCACTGATATCATGAACCAGAACAACACACACACACCAGAACCACACACACACACCAGAACCACACACACCAGAATCAGACACACACACACACACACACCAGAACCACAACCACACACACAAACCTGACCTGTTGAAAAGTGATGGTATTCATCCCTCCTGGGATGGTGCTGCTCTTCTCTCTAGTAATTTGGCTCATAGTCTTAGAGCTCAAACATGACAGTCTGGGGCTCAGGTCAGGAAGCAGACAGACTGGCTAAACCGACCGTCTGCTAGCTGAGACCCTAACCCTAACTGAGGTCAGATAAACCCCATCACATAGAGACTCTTGTCACCTAGATATCATCATATAGAGACTGTTTCTGTTCCCCCGAATTAGGAAATACAAAAAACTTCCAAACCCATCTAAGGGTAAAAATTGATTTGATGTTCAACAAATAAAAAACAGAAATAATACAAATGAACAATTGAAAAAGCTCGGGTTGCTGAATATTCAATCCCTTACTTCAAAAGCACTTATTGTTAATGATATGATCACAGACTATAACCTAGATGTGCTGTGTTTGACAGAAACAGACACTCGGTCTCTCTCGCACACTGTCGAGCGCTCTTTCGCACACACTCGGTCTCTCACACACACTCGGTCTCTCACACACACTCGGTCTCTCACACACACTCTCGGTCTCACACACACTGTCGAGGGCTCTCTCGGACACACTCGGTCTCTCACACACACTGTCGAGCGCTCTCTCGCACACACTCGGTCTCTCACACACACTCGGTCTCTCACACACACTCGGTCTCTCACACACACACTCGGTCTCTCGCACACACACTCGGTCTCTCGCACACACTCGGTCTCTCGCACACACTCGGTCTCTCGCATACACTCGGTCTCTCGCACACACTCGGTCTCTCACACACACTGTCGAGCGCTCTCTCGGACACACTCGGTCTCTCACACACACTGTCGAGGGCTCTCTCGGACACACTCGGTCTCTCACACACACTGTCGAGCGCTCTCTCGGACACACTCGGTCTCTCACACACACTGTCCAGCGCTCTCTCGCACACACTCGGTCTCTCACACACACTGTCGAGCGCTCTCTCGGACACACTCGGTCTCTCTCACACACTGTCGAGCGCTCTCTCGGACACACTCGGTCTCTCTCACACACTGTCGAGCGCTCTCTCGGACACACTCGGTCTCTCACACACACTGTCGAGCGCTCTCTCGGACACACTCGGTCTCTCACACACACTGTCGAGCGCTCTCTCGGACACACTCGGTCTCTCACACACACTGTCGAGCGCTCTCTCGCACACACTCGGTCTCTCACACACACTGTCGAGCGCTCTCTCGGACACACTCGGTCTCTCACACACACTGTCGAGCGCTCTCTCGGACACACTCGGTCTCTCACACACACTGTCGAGCGCTCTCTCGGACACACTCGGTCTCTCACACACACTGTCGAGCGCTGTCTCGCACACACTCGGTCTCTCACACACACTCGGTCTCTCACTCACACTCGGTCTCTCACACACACTGTCGAGGGCTCTCTCGGACACACTCGGTCTCTCACACACACTCGGTCTCTCACACACACTGTAGAGCGCTCTCTCGGACACACTTGGTCTCTCACACACACTGTAGAGCGCTCTCTCGGACACACTCGGTCTCTCACACACACTCGGTCTCACACACACTCTCGGTCTCACACACACTGTCGAGGGCTCTCTCGGACACACTCAGTCTCTCACACACACTCGGTCTCTCACACACACTCGTTCTCTCACACACACTCGGTCTCACACACACTCTCGGTCTCACACACACTGTCAAGGGCTCTCTCGGACACATTTGGTCTCTCTCGCACACTGTCGAGCGCTCTCTCGCACACACTCGGTCTCTCACACACACTCGGTCTCTCACACACACTCGGTCTCTCACACACACTCGGTCTCACACACACACTGTCGAGCGCTCTCTCGGACACACTCGGTCTCTCACACACACTGTCGAGCGCTCTCTCGGACACTCTCGGTCTCACACACACTGTCGAGGGCTCTCTCGGACACACTCGGTCTCTCACACACACTGTCGAGCGCTCTCTCGGACACACTCGGTCTCTCACACACACTGTCGAGCGCTCTCTCGGACACACTCGGTCTCTCACACACTGTCGAGCGCTCTCTCGGACACACTCGGTCTCTCTCACACACTGTCGAGCACTCTCTCGGACACACTCGGTCTCTCACACTCACTGTCGAGCGCTCTCTCGGACACACTCGGTCTCTCACACACACTGTCGAGCGCTCTCTCGGACACACTCGGTCTCTCACACACTGTCGAGCGCTCTCTCAGACACTCGGTCTCTCACACACACTGTCGAGCGCTCTCTCAGACACTCGGTCTCTCACACACACTGTCGAGCGCTCTCTCGGACACACTCGGTCTCTCACACACTCTGTCGAGCGCTCTCTCGGACACACTTGGTCCCTCACACACTGTCGAGCGCTCTCTCGCACACACTCGGTCTCTCACACACACTGTCGAGCGCTCTCTCGGACACACTCGGTCTCTCTCACACACTGTCGAGTGCTCTCTCGGACACACTCGGTCTCTCTCACACACTGTCGAGCGCTCTCTCGGACACACTCGGTCTCTCACACACACTGTCGAGCGCTCTCTCGGACACACTTGGTCCCTCACACACTGTCGAGCGCTCTCTCGGACACACTCGGTCTCTCACACACACTGTCGAGCGCTCTCTCGCACACACTCGGTCTCTCACACACACTGTCGAGCGCTCTCTCGCACACACTCGGTCTCTCTCACACACTGTCGAGCGATCTCTCGGACACACTCGGTCTCTCACACACACTGTCGAGCGCTCTCTCGGACACACTCGGTCTCTCACACACACTGTCGAGCGCTCTCTCGCACACACGCGGTCTCTCACACACACTGTCGAGCGCTCTCTCGCACACACTCGGTCTCTCTCACACACTGTCGAGCGATCTCTCGGACACACTCGGTCTCTCACACACACTGTCGAGCGCTCTCTCGGACACACTCGGTCTCTCACACACACTGTCGAGCGCTCTCTCGGACACACTTGGTTTATTTACACCGTTTATTTATAACTCTTTAAATGAGTGCACCCCCCAAGATTACTGTGATAAACATGAACCTTGTCTGAAAGGCAAAGGGGGAGGTGTTTCTGTAATTTATAATAATATTTTCAGAATTACTGAGAAGTCTAGTTTTAAATATAATTCTTTTGAAGTGTTTGTGCTAAATGTAACACTATCTAGTGTAAATTATAAATCACATTTGAGATTTGTGCTGGCTACTGTATACAGGGCACCGGGGCACCATACAGACTTTATCAAAGATTTTGCTGACTTTCTATCAGAGTTAGTACTGGCTGCAGATATAGATGTAGATCAGTGGTTCTCAACTCCAGCCCTCGGGACCCACTGCTCTGCACATTTTTTATGTCTCCTTATTTAACTCACCTGATTCAGATCACCAGCTCGTTAGGAGAGACTCCTTGATCTGAACTGAGTGTGTCAGATAAGAGAGACATACAAAATGTGCAGAGCAGTGGGTCCCGAGGACTGGAGTTGAGAACCACTGATGTAGATAATGAAAAAGATGCATTGGGATTGGCATTTAAAGACATTCTCAACTCTATTGGAGTTCGACAACACGTCTCAGGACCTACTCATTGTCGTAATCATACTCTAGATCTAATATTATCACATGGAATCAATGAAAGTGAAAGTGACACGTGATGGCCAAGTATGGTAACCCATACTTGGAATTTGACCTCTGCATTTAATCCATCCAAGTAAGTGCACACACATTAGGAGCAGAGTAGTGAGTAGTGAACACACACACACTGCAAACGTGGATACACACACCCGGAGGAACGGGCAGCCTTGAGTGGCGCACGGGGAGCGATTGGGGGTTAGGTGCCTTGCTCAAGGACACCTCAGTCATATTTCTGCTGGTAATGGAATCGAACCAGCAACCTTTTGGGTCACCAGTCCAACTCTGTTACCATTAGGCCATGACTGCCCCCAATGTTGAATCAATGTTGATGCTGTTGAAATTCTGCAGCAGAGCGATGACATCTCAGATCATTATCTAGTCTTGTGTAAACTAGATTAGAAGAACTCGATATTGCGACAGAAACTTTTAACTCTCTCTTTTCCAGCACTTTAGACACAGTTGGTCCTTTGCACTTAAACCCCTGGGGTCGGCTATCGCGCCGGCGCTTTTTTTCTTATCAGTGCAAAAGAAACTCAAATAACTCCGTCAAATTTTGTCATACAGGCAAGTGTTACACATCATTAAAAACTGTTAAATGTCTTCTTTTTTTGTGTACACTAATAATAAAAACAAAAAGAAAAGTTGTGTTTCTCGTAAAATAAAGAAAAAAACATGATGCACGTTCTGTCTTCTCTCTCAATGTGAAGTTCATTCTGAAACGCGACAGAAAACGATCTGTAACTCAGCTAATACTTGCCACCCACACATGAAAGTAATGTCTTTACAAAGCTTGAAGTCTCCTTTTTTAAATGAAGTAAATCATATCAAAAACAAATATTCTCGGTTTAAGAAATCCGTATGAAAGCAACGACATGTACAGTTTCTTCAGCCCGAGCTCATTAACTTTAATTTGACCACACCCCCACACGCGCGAGCTGTTCACATGCAAATGATCCACGTGAGGGAACGCAGAGCTGTTAACGCCCTCATCAGCTCGAAACAAAGAATCAGCGACTCCAGTATTTCTCTGCTTTTCATCAGTTTGGAAGACTGTTTGTGCTGTGGATTTACCTTGGATTTACCTCAGAAGACGACGTTTTTGATTATGAGAACAATTTTTAAGGTAAGAGACATAATAGTAAGTGTTTTGTTGTTGCATAAACTTTACATTGTAGCTACTAAACTGGTGCCAGCCTAAAATGTTATGAAATGAGATACAAGTATGCTAGTATGAGTGTTTAATCTAATATGTTGAATATTTTAATGTTTAGACCTGTGTTTACTGTTAAATACTGTGTTTGTGGATATCTGCTCAAACGTAGATGTATAATGTAACAATAATGTTTCATAGTTTGGAGCGGCTCGATCGCTGCACGCGCTGAGTTTGGGTCTGAGTCACGCTTAGGCTTCACGCCAAACTCATCTCATTTCATAGCGAATAGAAATATTTGAAGTAACATATGATAAACAATATTTGTTTGTCTAGTGTGGTGTTACTGAAGTGTTCATTTTTAACGATGTATAGGCTGCCTGCTATCTAGACTATTGTTATTATTTTATGCAGCCCTACACATGCCTATATACAAGGCACAACAAACTAGGTGTTCGTATATATATTTACAAAATACATATACATATATACACTGCCGTTCAAAAGTTTGGGGTCGGTATGATTTTTAATGTTTTTAAAAGAAGTCACTTATGCTCACAAAGGCTGTATTTATTTGAATAAAAATACAAAACAAACCCAGTAATATTGTGAAATAATATTTCAATGTAAATCAGCTGTTTTCTATATAAACAATATATATATATATATAAATGTAAATATATAGTAAAGTGTAATTTATTCCCTTCGATCAAAGCTGAAATTTCAGCATCATTACTCCAGTCTTCAGTGTCACACGATCCTTCAGAAATCACTATAATATAATGATTTGATGCTCAAGAAACATTTTTCATTATCATCAATGTTGAAAACAGTTATTTACATTTTTATTTCAGGATTCTTTGATGAAAGAAAGTTCAAAAGAACGGCATTTATCTGAAAAATTATCTTTTGTAACATTAAAGCTGCAGTAGGGAGTTTTGAGAAAATGTTGACTTAGCCTGAAAATTTGAACAAGCACAACTTACAGGTCCAACCCCCTTGCTCTCTGCTGCGCTACAGCCCTCCCTCCACAGCTCCTCCCTCCACAGCTCCTCCCCTCACAGCTCCTCCCTCCACAGCTCCTCCCCCACAGCTCCTCCCCCACAGCTCCTCCTCCACAGCTCCTCCCCCACAGCTCCCCCCGACAGCTCCTCCCTCCACAGCTCCTCCCTCCACAGCTCCTCCCCCACAGCTCCTCCCTCCACAGGTCCTCCCCCACAGCTCCTCCCTCCACAGCTCCTCCCTCCACAGCTAACTCCCTCCACAGCTCCTCCCCCACAGCTCCTCCCCCACATCTCCTCCCCCACAGCTCTTCCCTCCACAGCTCTTCCCTCCACAGCTCCTCCCTCCACAGTTCCTCCCTCCACAGTTCCTCCCTCCACAGTTCCTCACTCCACAGCTCCTCCCTCACAGTTCCTCCCTCCACAGCTCCTCCCCCACAGTTCCTCACTCCACAGCTCCTCCCCCACAGTTCCTCCCTCCACAGCTCCTCCCTCCACAGCTCGTGTGTGTGTGTATATATATATATATATATATATATATATATATATAGTGTGTGATTATGTGTGTGTGTGTGAGTGAAAAATCTAAAATGTATTCCCAGAATCGTGCAGCCCTATAGTTTGTCTTGATATCAACATGTTTACAGGTGTTTATTTATTTATTTTTTAGAAAGGGACCAGATGCCACTGGATGAGTCCTGCTGACTTCAACATTCACATGAGTCTCTGTACATGAACATAGTAAAATAAAGTAAAACACCTTGGACATGATAGGTATGTAGGCTACTATGTTTCAGGAATGGCACAAAGGTGTGTGACTGTTTAAGTCTTTGTCTTTAGATCAGTGTGTTTACTAATGTGCTTTCTGTCCTTTGTTGTGTATCTTTGGATTATGTTGTGTTGTAAATAAATCCAGACAATCTAAAAGCCGTTCTTTTTTTAATTTCTCCTCATTCTTTGTGCAAGGCTCCTCATAATGATCGGGCCTGATAGCACCTGATAGGGCCATTAGGGGAGGGTCTTTGTCTTTCTCAGGTGTAAAATGCATTCATATTAATGAGAGATCACGCCTCCTCGCATAAAGCTTTAACCCTCTAACCCTAACCCTTTCACACAAAACACATCATACAAATTTTAAATCAATATATTGTCTTATCTAAATGAGTATGCAGGATGATTTTCACATAGTTTTGGAGCAAATATTCTATGCTACGTGATACAATTTTCAAAAGGCTTGTGAAGAAATAATCACTATGCAGACTGATCTCATGAAATGGCGTATGTATGACACGCCAATTCGTATTTCCATTTTTGGCGTGCTATCAACACGCATAATCGCTTTTCAGCGTGTTTATCAACGCCTTTGACTTAACGTTATATTACTGTATTATGTATATATAGATATATGACCTACCCCAACCCCGTCCCTAAACCTACCCGTCACTGGGGTTAATACCATTTATGAGTGTTCTCCTACCATCCTAGGAAAAAATATATCGCTCCACAGATGTAGATATAGATTTTGCTTTGTTTCGCTCGGACATTTAACGGCGTACACATACACGCGGAATCACTCGGACATTTAATGGCGTAGACATACACGCAAAAGATTTTGGCGTGGACATACACGCGGATAGCTCAAAATGTGTATAGATAAAACGCCACTTGACTTGAAAGTGGCGTGTATGTTTACGCAAAGTCAAGATGTCTTAAACCCAAATGATGGGTTTAAGACCTTATTTCAGTGACATTTGTTTTTTGTTTTTTTCACAAACCACGCATAAACATTATTATCTTAAAACTCCAAACTTTTACATCCATGCTGCTGACATATTTTTGTAGCAGAGTTTGTGCTGAATACAATGTAATAAGACTTTAGTCATGAAAATGTCACAAGTAACAGAAATAAGCACAAATGTCAGAGCATGTCAGAACACCTCCAGGACCCAGAAAACGCCTCAGACCTCAGAGGTAGGACAACACGAGGGGTCAAAGGCTCGTGCTAGTAACAGCCTCCCTCACCAGCGATGGAAGACCATGGCTACGGCACGCAAAGTGTCTCCCTGGTGAAGACGGAATGTCCATGGGGCAAACGAGATGACCAACACACCTGGAGGAAGATGCACCAACTAATGGTTTGAGTTTAGCAAAATAATCTGTTTTGTGATGATTTTGATAATTTTTATTTGATTGAATCAAAATAGGGCTTAGATCAAATGATTTGATTGGTTAAGGATTCATTAGAAAATATTTCAGGTAAATTATAGGGATTTTATTAAATATGGAATTAAAAGTTAAGAAAATATGGTTAGGAAAATGGAGGCGCTGTATGGAAATGGGTGTGGACTGATGGTAAATGGATACGATTGGTTAATCTTTGGGGGGTTGGGGGTACTGTACTACCAATTTCAGCGATAGGATTATCAATAGTTATGTTTACCATGCATTATAGTGTGTTTCCAGCTCAGTACAGAGACTGGTTAAAGCTGGGAGTCTGTTCAATTGGATGAACAAAATATGATGATACAAGTAGTGGGAGCTACTGTGACATGTGTTAAAGTGTATGTTTCCTTTTCTTTTTCTTTCTTTCGATGAATGTTTTTGATATGAACAGGAGACAAGGAGAGGGGTCGAAATGAGGGATTTTATTCTACTTTTATTTCTTCGTATTTCTTAGCCTGGTATTTCTTACCCAAATGCCATGTGGGTTTCAAGATGTGTAATGATAACCAGGGTGTTAAATTGATGTGTTTCCTACTTAAACTATACACTATTTCTTGTTTATACTGAGGTGACTGAGGGTCCGACCTAGGTCGGGAGTGCAATAACAGTGCTTATTCATTCAGCCCGGCCGCAGATAAAGTCTTTACTTGCTTGCTAATACTTAAGGGACTATCCCCACAAAAACAGCCTAAGCTTTTTACTTTTCCAAATGTTATTTCACAAATGTTTAAGAGAGTGGTCAGTTATGTGAAAACCAGAGATGAAGAGTATAAGTGTGATGAAATGACTTAAAATTTGTTCTATTATTTTTATTATTATGATTGGGTAATCTGAATGATAAAAAGGGGGGAATTGTTGTGGAAATTTTAATATTCATTGATCCCAAACAGGTATCATAAGAGAAAGAACCTATTCAATGTATAAAAGTATATGTGTGTACGTGCTTGTGCGTGACGTTTCAGGAACATATGGGACAGGACCTCTGACCTTAGGGACGGTCAGGTTTGGCCAGTTTATTTCAGTACCAGTTTGTGTCTTTAAGTAGAAACTGAACAGCAGTAAGGACCTTATCTGAGTGGGTGAAAGGTACAGCGGGTGAGGAGGAACCTTGAAAACAGTATAAAGGCTGTCTTATATCTTCCTGTTGTGTGTCACTCTCTTGCACAGCAAAACTTCTGTGTACTAGACTGAACCTATTCTTGCAAGAATAAATACTTTTCTTTTTATTAATTTGACTTTGAGTGTCTCTTACGCAGTGATGATGTTTAACAGAATTTTTGCCACAACAGGTTAAAGAAGATTAAAAGAAAATAGTCCAACGCCGTGGTACAACGAGCACACTCACACACACACACACACACACACACACACACACACACACACACACACACACACACACACACACACACACACACTGTATACACATACACACGCTCACACTCACACTCACACACACATACACTGTATACACATACACACGCTCACACTCACACACACACTCACGCTCACACACACACTGACCCTTAAGAGAGCAGCCAGAAAAATGGAGCGCAACTGGAAGAAAACAAAACTAGAGGTATTTCGCATTTCATGGAAGGAGAGCTCGATTGCTTACAGAGAGGCTTTAAAAGCTGCTAGATCTGCTGATTTTTCAACCCTATTAGAAGAAAATAAACAAAACCCTAGGTATTTATTTGAAACAGTGGTTAAATTAACGAAAAATAAAACTTCAGCCCCAGACGTTCCCAATCAGCACAACAGTAATGACTTTATGAACTTCTTTACTTACAAGATCTATAATATCAGGGAGAAAATGATAACTATGTAACCGTCTACTACAGTATCGCATCAGACAGTGCAGTGTAGTCTCAATGACGAAACATCACAGTCATTCATTGCTATTGGAGATGAAGAATTTTATAAACCTGTTTAATCATCTAAATCGACAACATGTATGTTAGACCCTATACCGACTAAACTACAGAAAGGGACGCTTCCAGAGGTCCAACATGACATCATGACTTTGCGTAAACATACACGCCACTTTCAAGTCAAGTGGCGTTTTATCTATACGCATTTTGAGCTATCCGCGTGTATGTCCACGCCGAAATCTTTTGCGTGTATGTCTACGCCATTAAATGTCCGAGTGATTCCGCGTGTATGTGTACGCCGTTAAATGTCCGAGCGAAACGAAGCAAAATCTATATCTACATCTGTGGAGCGATATTTTTTTTCCTAGGATGGTAGGAGAACACTCATAAATGGTATTAACCCCAGTGACGGGTAGGTTTAGGGACGGGGTTGGGGTAGGTCATATATCTATATATACATAATACAGTAATATAACGTTAAGTCAAAGGCGTTGATAAACACGCTGAAAAGTGATTATGCGTGTTGATAGCATGCCAAAAATGGAAATACGAATTGGTGTGTCATACATACGCCATTTCATGAGATCAGTCTGAGAGGTCATAGATCCTCCACACACGCTTCAAAAACCAGAACCACACGCACACACACTAGAACCAGAACCATACACGTCAAGTCACTTTTATTTATAGCGCTTTTTACAATACAGAGTGTTTCAAAGCAGCTTTATAGCGATAACAGGAAAATAATGTTATAATAATATTGTTAAATATAAAATTAAATGTCCCCTATGTCCACAACACTGATTTCACAAACCAGAACCACACACACCAGAAAGATCCACACACACACTTCACTCACCAGAACCATCCACACACACCAGAACAATCCACACACACACACCAGAACCATCCACACACACGCTTCACAAACCAGAACCACACACACCAGAAAGATCCACACACACACTTCACTCACCAGAACCATCCACACACACCAGAACCATCCACACACACGCTTCACAAACCAGAACCACACACACCAGAAAGATCCACACACACACTTCACTCACCAGAACCATCCACACACACCAGAACCATCCACACACACGCTTCACTCACCAGAACCACACACACCAGAATCAAAACCATACACACAACACTGATCTCACACACCAGAACCAGAACCACACACACAAACGTCCAGCTCAACTGCTTCATTCATTCTTTGATGAACATAAATATCAGGGCCGTCAACGTTAATACTGTATTAAGCAGGTACATTTAAACACGATTAACTAAATAACATTAATTAAAGGGACACTTCACCTCTGGGAAGATGAATGTATATTTAAAGTGGGTCATTTATGTAGGAGAAATGTGAAATTATTTTAGAATTTGGAGGTTTCTAGACTGAGAAAATCCAGAAAATGTATTTTTGGCTTATGTGGATGAAAGAAAACAACTCCCAGAATGCAATTGCTTCGCTGCCCTAGGAGGCCACGCCTACCGATAACAGAGCGCAGATGTTAAACAACAAGGCTAGGCTACTAGTGAGTCTCCGTGATGAGTCTGCCCGGGTTTTCGAGATCGCTCATAATGTCTGGGATTCGGATTTACGTTCTACAGTCGCCACTCATCATGTTTACTGTGGTGTGCAGGACGAGACTGAGGGCCGCGGGAGAACGGCGCGAGGCCAGTGGCGTGATTACTGATGAGCGACACTGTGAGATGCACCGGTCTCGTATCTCTCACGGAGGAGCGGGAATTTTCTTAGCAATGTCAAAATGCACATCAACCGATCACTTGTTTAGCGTTCATGTAAACACTACATTCAGATTTGCCCATCGGAATGAATTCAGTTAGATTGAAACAAAAGGTGTGCATGTAAACAATGAATGGCGACTGCAGAAAGCAAAAGCTGAATCCCGGACATTTTGGACGACCTCGACGTCCGGGAAAAAGAGGATGGTAACCCCTACTACTCCACAGAACAAGAGCCTGCTAGCTTAGCTTCCAAAAAAAGATGGCTGACACTATGTGTACATTCTGTGACTGAGATCCCACCCTCTATGGGCGGGTTGAGAACATGTGGGACAGCCCCTACTACTGGCTGCAGTCTTTAGCCTCTGGCCAAAAAATCCTCCGATGACGCAAAATGACGATTTTTGCAGCATCGGAGGATTTTTTCCAGACCAAAAATACATAAATCTCTCATATCAGGGGGATATGAGGGGGGGGAAGCACGGTAATTCGAAAATACTACTGGTTTTCTACTGATACAAAGCTTAATGCTAAATCCTGAATTGACCCTTTAACATTAATTAGTGATTTGATGTAAAAATATACAATTAAACATTTTAAAATGATGTGCGTTTAATCATTATTACAGAAAACTTTGATTAATTAGTTTATTTTGACATGAACACAAAAGAGACGTGTGACAGATACCTGCGTTTAGAGTACCATGTTCACAGCATCTGAATGTGTCAATCACAAAAAATGATGATTGAAAATATGTATTTACAAATCTGATGGTTTATATATTATCTGATTGTCCAGCTCTGATCAATGTGACTATAAGACATTGACATCATGATTTTTTTTTTAATCCCTCAGTTCTCTCCA
>NW_027508850.1:110000-152500 GCF_051911475.1 Siphateles boraxobius
ATCATCATCATCATCATCCTCTCCATCATCATCATCATCATCATTATCTCCATCATCTCCATCTCCATCTCCATCATCATCATCATCATCTCCATCATCTCCATCTCCATCATCATCATCATCATCATCATCTGTATCATCATCATCATCATCTCCATCATCTCCATCTCCATCATCATCATCATCTCCATCATCTCTATCATCATCTCAATCATCATCATCATCTCTATCATCATCATCAACACCATCATCATAATCATCATCTCCATCATCATCATCATCATCATCTCCATCATCATCATCTCTATCTCTATCTGCAGAAAACAATATGGCAAAAGAAATCAAAACTGTTTTAAAAACTTTTGATCTCACTCAGCTTGTACATGGACCCACATACAATCTTGGACACACTCTAGATTTACTTATCAGTAAGGGTCTAAACATTTCATCAATTGTTATTAACAGTGTTGGGGAAAGTTACTTTTAAAAGTAATGCATTACAATATTGCGTTACTCCCCCAAAAAGTAACTAAGTACGTTACTTAGTTACTTTTTATGGAAAGTAATGCGTTACATTACTTTTGCGTTACTTTTTCTCACCTCCATGGGCTTGTTTGTTTGTTTTTTAATAACAGCTAAAACAATCTATTTTTGCCAATTGTTAAGGCCCTTTCACATCAAAAGTTAAATGAATATGCCTAAGGCTGAAGGAAATGCATATTTACTACTGTACAGTAGAGGGCGCCGCTCAAACAAACCTTTCAGCTGCTGCTGTTCTTGATTAAATAACAATAGGATACAGGAGAAGGAAGTTCAACACTCTTATTTCTAAACCTAATCTAAAGTCATTTTTGCTCATTAGTATGGTTGAATTAGATCATTGTAGGTCAGCAGCAAAGACATTGGTTAATAAAGTGAGATTAAATACATAAAGTATATTTGTGTAATTTAACATAGTTAATTATAAAACATTTGCACAAAATTCTGAGATTGCATTTGACTGTTTTTATTCATTTTGAGGAATAATGAATGTTTTTGTGCAAGTGAGATGAGTAAATGCATGTTCAATGCAAATGCACACAACACCTCACTTTATTTCTCTAAACATGGGGACAGGAGAGCTGTCAGTCAATAAATGTGAAAAAGTAACTAGCGTTACTTATTTGAAAAAGTAACTCCGATATTTTGTTGTAAATTGAAAAAGTAATGCGTTACTTTACTAGTTACTTGAAAAAGTAATCTGATTACGTAACTCAAGTTACTTGTAATAAGTTACCCCCAACACTGGTTATTAAGGATGTAGCACTGTCTGATCATTTCTGTATTTTCTTTGATATATTGATCTCTCCTGCCATTGAAGCTAGATCTGTGTCTGTCAAGAAGAGATGCTTAAATGAGAACACTAGTGTACTATTTATGAAGGCTATATCTTTAACACCAAGCATATCTGCTGACTCTGTTGATTTTCGCCTTGATTCTTTTAACTCAAAAGTTAAGAGTGTAATTGATGATATTGCTCCTGTGAAAGTCAGGAAGAAGAGTGACAGACAAAAAGCACCTTGGAGAAACTCAACAGCAGTGCAAAATATGAAAAGACAATGCAGAGAAGCAGAGCGCATGTGGCGGAAGACAAAACTTGTAGTCCATTATAACATCTACAAAGACAGCATCCATGCTTTCAATAAGGAACTAGGCAAAGCTAGACAGGCTTTCTTCTCGAATATTATAAACAGCAACTGAAACAACACGCAAATCTTTTTGCTACTGTAGAGAGACTGACAAACCCCCCAAGCCAGATTCCCAGTGAAATCCTCTCAGACAGCAAGTGCAGTGAGTTTGCTTCTTTCTTCTCTGAGAAAATCAATAATATCAGAAAGGTGATCAGCTCATCCTCGAGTTGCGCTGGTGTCAGGCAGATCAGACCACAGCCTGAAAAAGTAGTCAGTAGTTGTTTCTCAATGTCAAGGATACTTCCTTGGCAGGACTGGTCCTTCCAAGTCACTTCCTTCAGAGGCTCCTCTTTAGCATTCGGAGAACACGTAAATGGAACAGGCTAGCAAGCGCACGTCATTGCGTCATTACGTCAGTGAAAAGGCTTTTGGCGCTGCAAAAATTCAAAAATATCAAAAAGTTGTGATGTACACTACCGTTCAAAAGTTTGGGGTCAGTACAATTTTAAATACTGTTAAATGACAGGTCCGGTTCACTTAGCCATCAATAACATAATTTGTATATATTTGTATAATTTGTAATATAAATACGGTAGTAATTTGTACTGGCATTTAAACGTTAAACTTTACTTGTATGTACTAGGGTTATAACAAATGTATGGTAACGTAAATATTCTTACATTTAAAAGCATATTGCCCCGTTATTGCTCCGACTCTGCTAACGTCCAACATTTTTTATTTTTTGAACAAGATAGCAAAGCTGCGCACATAGGATTGTGGGTGATTTGAGAGTGCGAAGGCTACACATATGCATCCTTTCCTGTGTATGGGATATTTTTCGAACGAAGGATTCAGTCCTTGGTTGAAATTCTGAGGATCTTCGACATTGGAACAGTCCTTCGACGGATGTCGATGACATAGCATCCTCGAAATAACGGCTTCCGAGGATCCTTCCTTGACATTGAGAAACACGTACTATGTCTGATTTTGAAGAAATGGATGGCAAAATTTTGGAAGAAACCGTACAGCATCTTAAAACATTAACCTGCGCTCTTGACGCCCTTCCCACATCTTTCTTCAAAAATGTGTGGGAAGGGCGTCAAGAGCGCAGGTTAATGTTTTAAGATGCTGTACGGTTTCTTCCAAAATTTTGCCATCCATTTCTTCAAAATCAGACATAGTAATATAACAGTAATATGTTCGTGTGACAGTATTATGTTCATATGACAGTATTATGTTCATATGAACATATTACTGTCATATGAACATATTACTGTCATATGAACATATTACTGTCATATGAACATATTACTGTTATATTACTGTCATATGAACATATTACTGTTATATTACGTCATGTGAACGTTACTTTGACACCCTCATCTTCAAAAACTGTACCAATGAAACAAGCCTTTTCTAAAAAGCACAATACAAATAAGCTTGAAGTGAACTTCACACCTGATCAGATCGAGCGTCTCGGAGAACATTGTGTAGGCGGATTTGGGCGTCTCCGGCTCCGTCTCCATGGCGATGGCACTCTCCACAAACGCCAGCGCAGCCTCCAGATAGCAGAGCGCTTTAGCCATCTTATCCGGCTGAGAAACATCGAGAAACATCGTCACCATACAGGGGTCAGGGGTCGGCGGGGGGGGGATGTATGGGGAATCAAATTTATAAACACCGTAGCATCCGCTTTGTGCTTCAGTTTTTTGGCTTCCTTCATATGATCTTCCACAGAGCGCTGCCTGTGAATCAGAGGTCAGAGGTCAGCACTATTCTTTAAGGATCAGTGAAGCACTGAGAGGTGTGTGACGTGTGAGTGACGTGTGTGTGACGTGTGTGTGACGCGTGTGTGACGTGAGTGACGCGTGTGTGACGTGAGTGACGCGTGTGTGACGTGAGTGACTCGTGTGACGTGAGTGACGCGTGTGTGACGTGAGTGACGTGTGTGACATGAGTGACGTGTGTGTAATGTGATGTGTGACGTGACTGACGTTTGAGTGACGTGTGTGTGACGTGTGTGTGACGTGAGTGTGACGTGTGTGTGACGTGTGTGACATGAGTGTGACGTGTGTGTGACGTGTGTGACATGAGTGTGATGTGAGTGTGACGTGAGTGTGATGTGAGTGTGATGTGAGTGTGACGCGTGTGACGTGAGTGTGATGTGAGTGTGATGTGAGTGTGATGTGAGTGTGACTTGAGTGTGACTTGAGTGTGACGTGAGTGTGATGTGAGTGTGACGCGTGTGACATGAGTGTGATGTGAGTGTGACGTGAGTGTGATGTGAGTGTGATGTGAGTGTGACGTGTGTGTGACGTGTGTGTGACGTGTGTGTGACGTGTGTGTGACGTGTGTGACATGAGTGTGATGTGAGTGTGACGTGAGTGTGATGTGAGTGTGACGCGTGTGACATGAGTGTGACGTGTGTGTGACGTGAGTGTGACGTGAGTGTGACGCGAGTGTGACGTGAGTGACGTGAGTGTGACGCGTGTGCGACGTGAGTGACGTGTGAGTGACGTGAGTGTGACGTGTGTGACGTGAGTGTGACGTGTGTGTGACGTGAGTGTGACGTGAGTGACGTGAGTGTGATGTGAGTGTGACGCGTGTGACATGAGTGTGACGCGTGTGACATGAGTGTGACGTGTGTGTGACGTGAGTGTGACGTGAGTGTGACGCGTGTGTGACGTGAGTGACGTGAGTGTGACGCGTGTGCGACGTGAGTGACGTGTGAGTGACGTGAGTGTGACGTGTGTGACGTGAGTGTGACGTGTGTGTGACGTGTGTGTGACGTGAGTGTGACGTGTGTGTGACGTGTGTGTGACGTGTGTGTGACGTGTGTGTGACGTGAGTGTGACGTGTGTGACGTGTGAGTGACGTGAGTGACGTGTGAGTGACGTGAGTGTGACGTGTGTGACGTGTGTGTGACATGTGTGTGACGTGTGTGTGACGTGAGTGTGACGTGTGAGTGACGTGAGTGTGACGTGAGTGTGACGTGTGTGTGACGTGTGTGTGACGTGTGTGTGACGTGTGTGTGACGTGAGTGTGACGTGTGTGACGTGTGAGTGACGTGAGTGACGTGTGAGTGACTCACACGTCACACTCACTATGTGACGTGTGTGTGACGTGTGTGTGACGTGTGTGTGACGTGAGTGTGACGTGTGTGTGACGTGAGTGTGACGTGTGTGACGTGAGTGTGACGTGAGTGACGTGTGTGTGACGTGTGTGTGACGTGAGTGTGACGTGTGTGACGTGTGTGTGACGTGTGTGTGACGTGAGTGTTACGTGTGTGTGACGTGTGTGTGACGTGAGTGTGACGTGTGTGTGACGTGAGTGTGACGTGTGTGTGACGTGAGTGTGACGTGAGTGTGACGTGTGTGTGACGTGAGTGTGACGTGAGTGTGACGTGTGTGTGACGTGAGTGTGACGTGTGTGACGTGAGTGTGATGTGAGTGTGACGCGTGTGTGACGTGAGTGACGTGTGAGTAACGTGTGTGTGACGTGTGTGTGACGTGAGTGTGACGTGTGTGACGTGACTGTTATGCGTGTGTGACGTGAGTGTGATGTGAGTGTGACGCGTGTGTGACGTGAGTGTGATGTGAGTGTGACGCGTGTGTGACATGAGTGACGCGTGTGTGACGTGAGTGACGTGTGAGTAACGTGTGTGTGACGTGAGTGTGACGTGAGTGTGACGTGAGTGTGATGTGAGTGTGACGCGTGTGTGACGTGAGTGTGATGTGAGTGTGACGCGTGTGTGACGTGAGTGACGTGTGAGTAACGTGTGTGTGACGTGTGTGTGATGCGTGTGTGACGTGAGTGTGATGTGAGTGTGACGCGTGTGTGACGTGAGTGTGATGTGAGTGTGACGTGTGTGTGACGTGTGTGTGACGTGTGTGTGACGTGTGTGTGACGTGAGTGTGACGTGTGTGACGTGAGTGTGACGTGAGTGACGTGAGTGACGTGAGTGTGATGTGAGTGTGACGCGTGTGTGACGTGAGTGACGTGTGAGTAACGTGTGTGTGACGTGTGTGTGACGTGAGTGTGACGTGTGTGACGTGAGTGTGATGCGTGTGTGACGTGAGTGTGATGCGTGTGTGACGTGAGTGTGACGCGTGTGTGACGTGAGTGACGTGTGAGTAACGTGTGTGTGACGTGTGTGTGACGTGAGTGTGACGTGTGTGACGTGAGTGTGATGCGTGTGTGACGTGAGTGTGATGCGTGTGTGACGTGAGTGTGATGCGTGTGTGACGTGAGTGTGATGCGTGTGTGACGTGAGTGTGACGCGTGTGTGACGCATCGGCATATTGTAATATCTGCATCTTTAAAGGGCTTCCTCTTCCCCAATCTTATTAAATGTATGCTTCATCTTTCATTTTAAATTCCTAAATTTGATCAATAAATTCAATTATTTAGAATAATAAGACATATCTGTTACCTTAGAGCTGATCAAATTAAATAATTTACACTGAGAAATTAAAATTGCATAAAATAATGTTATGAAATTGATTTAAACATACAAATAAGAAACGTTGGAAAGAATGATACTAGGCTACTTATAAACATAACTAAACCGTCAGTAGGTGGTGGCAGGCGACCGTCTTAATGAGTGAGTCATTGATTCGTTCATGATTCAAACGATTCGTTCAAACAGCTGATTCATTCAAGAATGAGACCGATGTTTATGAATGGGTCATTGAATCTTTGACCCAACCGATTCGTTCAAAATGCTGAATCATTCAGTAATGAAAACAGGCTGAGTGTTCCTGTAAGATGCGCCGTGGTTCTGCTGTGATTTTTGTTTGGAACAATTTTCGCTGCTGAAACGGAACAAAAACAGGCAATATTGCATTTAAAATGTAAGTGACTTAATTTTAACTGTTTATTGAACTGTTGTAGGAAATCAATGTCACATTTTCAATCTTGATAGTATTCAGGAAAAATAATTGAGGTTGCTTAACATATGTTAAACATATAAAAACTCCACATTTAGATTTTTATAGGCAGTTTGTCGTTAAAAAGACAGTTTGACTTGTTATCAAGATATAGGCATTTGTTGAGGAATGACCAGACCAGGAAAATAAAAACAAGATAAATAAATAAGCAAATGAACAAATCATTTGGACAATTCAACTCTTCAAAAATTTGGGCTATTTGTATTTATTTTTTTTGCCATTAAGGTCTGTGGATTATATATATGCCAAATTATGTGCGAATTTCAGGAACAGGATGACTTCATAAAGAGTTGGCTTTACGGAGAACAATAACTGACAAACACTAAAACGAAATAACTTTGTCGATGCTTAGGCTACTGCAAGGATTCAAAAGAAACAATTTTGATATTATGCATTCCCGTGGAGTTATTAGTAAAATACAAGGTGACTTATTACTGCGCCACCTTGTGGCTGTTCACCAAATTCAGTACACTTGATTTGACAACACATGACTGTACTGGCTCTCATAATGGTAAACCGTTCGGATTACACATCATGTTACACATCATGTTACAAAATGATTAACTGCTGGCTGCAAAATAAAAAATTGAAAGAAGTGGGGAAAAATGTAAAAGAAAATCAAATACAACTTGGTTCAAAGATTCAGGAGAACAATCATTTTGTTTCTATCCCTTGTTGTTCAAGGGTTATTAACTCACAAATACTTGAGAGTAGGGGGGTCGCAATATACCGGTATTAACGATAATCGTGATATTCAAAGCTTGAAATATCGACATCATGTTAATTTAGAGTGTGAGAATACACCGGTATTGGCGATAAACGCAATGTTTAAAAGGAAAAGGACTTTTATGATAACATGACACGTATACTCCAGCGCCAGTTGAGGTGGCAGTATTGCACTCGCATCTATCAAATAAGAAGAAGACGCAGCGCGCGCCCGCGCAGCCACTCTGAGAAGAATGTTGTCTGAGCGAGAGAAAGTTCGCCAGCATGAGAGTTCTTCGACTTCAAATAAAACAGCACATTAAAGGGGGTCGCACACCAGACGAGAAGCGCAGAGAATTCTTTAAAATTCGAACACATTAGCGTTATTTTCTAGGAGTTTACACACACCATAGACAGTAAAAGAAAGACACACACACACCGACGGCACCATTCAGCGTCTGACCGCGGCGCCCAGCAATGGCTCGGATTTTCAGGTGAGATTCTCAATTCATTCAGTTAACGGATGAGCTCTGACTGAGGTAAAGTGTTCAGACTGCAGACTTAGCAATTATTGTATTTAATTGTCCAGCACAATCATATCATAGTAGCCTACAGACATTATCTTAATTTCATAATGTCCTTAAGCAGAACAATATTGCTGGCCATGAACTTCTATAGATATCGCGATATATCGATATTGTGAATTACTTTGGCCACAATAACCGTGGTGTGAAAAATCTAACATCGTGACAGCCCTACTTGAGAGACAGTGCAAAATCTTACAAAATATTGTACACTTACAGTAGGCCTACTACACACACATTTGCAGACATTTATAGGGACTGTATTTTACCATATAAAAAAGGTTGTTTCCCAACCCTGAGTCCTGAAGTCTCCCCAACACGACATATTTTCATGTCTCTTCTGTATTAAGTCCCTATTAATGACCTGATCTGAATCAGATGGTTTCTATTGAGGAGACATGCAGAATAAACAGAACAGACAGAGAAACCCATAAAACATTACGTTTAACAGGTAAATTAAAATCAGTCAAGACCAGTTAAAAAATAAATTAATAGGCTACCTTTCTTTTTTTTAACCTTTCTTTGGTTTTTGATCTACATTGGCAGCCATATTACCTTTAAAACACACATAATATATGAATAAATATAGCCTATATGAATGAGATCTATTTACTAATAGTGTCTACACTGTTGTAAACCCACAAAAACATGGAAACAGTGTGTGTTATGATCATATCACAAATTAAAAAGGTACAATAGTACAAATGATAGAATTTAGCCTAACTATTAGGCTAATATTCAGACGTTTATACACCCGCTTATCCACACGTACGTTATCCAGATGTGTATTCACATGTTTATCCACAGGTTTATTCACACGTACGTTATCCAGAGGTTTATATACACGTTTATCCACACGTTTATTCTCACGTTTATCCACACGTATGTTATCCAGACGTTTATCCACACGTTTATTCACACGTACGTTATCCAGAGGTTTATATACACGTTTATCCACACGTTTGTTATCCAGACGTTTATCCACACGTTTATCCACACGTATGTCATCCAGACGTTTATCCACACGTTTATCCACACGTATGTTATCCACACGTATGTTATCCACACGTTTATTCACACGTACGTTATCCAGACGTTTATCCACACGTTCGTTATCCAGACGTTTATCCACAGGTTTATTCACACGTACGTTATCCAGAGGTTTATATACACGTTTATCCACACGTTTATTCTCACGTTTATCCACACGTATGTTATCCAGACGTTTATCCACACGTTTATTCACACGTACGTTATCCAGAGGTTTATATACACGTTTATCCACACGTTTGTTATCCAGACGTTTATCCACACGTTTATCCACACGTATGTCATCCAGACGTTTATCCACACGTTTATCCACACGTATGTTATCCACACGTATGTTATCCACACGTTTATTCACACGTACGTTATCCAGACGTTTATCCACACGTATGTTATCCAGACGTTTATCCACAGGTTTATTCACACGTACGTTATCCAGAGGTTTATATACACGTTTATCCACACGTTTATTCTCACGTTTATCCACACGTATGTTATCCAGACGTTTATCCACACGTTTATTCACACGTACGTTATCCAGAGGTTTATATACACGTTTATCCACACGTTTATCCACACGTATGTTATCCAGACGTTTATCCACACGTTTATCCACACGTATGTTATCCACACGTATGTTATCCACACGTTTATTCACACGTACGTTATCCAGACGTTTATCCACACGTTCGTTATCCAGACGTTTATCCACACGTTCGTTATCCAGAGGTTTATATACACGTTTATCCACACGTTTATTGACACGTTTATCCACACGTTCGTTATCCAGACGTTTATATACACGTTTATCCACACGTTTATTCTCACGTTTATCCACACGTTTATTCTCACGTTTATCCACACGTATGTTATCCAGACGTTTATCCACACGTTTATTCACACGTACGTTATCCAGAGGTTTATATACACGTTTATCCACACGTATGTTATCCAGACGTTTATCCACACGTTTATTCACACGTACGTTATCCAGAGGTTTATATACACGTTTATCCACACGTTTATCCACACGTATGTTATCCAGACGTTTATCCACACGTTTATCCACACGTATGTTATCCACACGTACGTTATCCACACGTTTATTCACACGTACGTTATCCAGACGTTTATCCACACGTAGGTTATCCAGACGTTTATCCACACGTACGTTATCCAGAGGTTTATATACACGTTTATCCACACGTATGTTATCCAGACGTTTATCCACACGTTTATTCACACGTATGTTATCCACACGTATGTTATCGAGACGTTTATATACACGTTTATTCACACGTTTATCCACACGTATGTTATCCAGACGTTTATATACACGTTTATCCACACGTTTATCCACACGTATGTTATCCAGACGTTTATCCACACGTTTATCCACACGTATGTTATCCACACGTATGTTATCCACACGTTTATCCACACGTATGTTATCCACACGTATGTTATCCACACGTATGTAAAAAAAAAAAATCCTTTCTCAGCTCCGTCGCCCCAACGCCGCCGCGAACTTTGAGCGCAGCTGTAACACGTGACCGTGACGTCTAACGTCTCAGATCTTACGTCTGACGCCTGAATACTATGGGATTTCGGCCAGACGGCTGGCAAGCGTATACACATTAGTTCACCTCTCAGTTTGCTTAGCGATCGCCAAAAAGTGCACAAATCACACCTCATAGACGTGTGTGTGACGTGAGTGATGTGTGTGTGACGTGTGAGTGACGTGAGTGTCTCTTGTGTGTGACATGTGTGAGTGACGCATGTGACGTGCGCGTGACGTGTGTATGACGTGAGTGTGACGTGAGTGTGACGTGTGTGTGACGCAGGTATGACATGTGTATGACGTGTGTGTTAGACGTGAGTGACGTGTGTGTGGTGTGTGACGTGTGTGTGACGTGAGTGACGTGTGTTTGACGTGTGAGTGTGACGTGTGTGTGTTACGTGAGTGACGTGTGTGTGGTGTGTGACGTGTGTGTGACGCGAGTTACGTGTGTGTGACGTGTGACTGTGACGTGTGTGTGTGACGCGAGTGACTTGTGTTTGACGTGTCAGTGTGACGTGTGTGTGATACGTGAGTGACGTGTGTGTGGTGTGTGACGGATGTGTGTTACGTGAGTGACGTGTGTGTGGGGTGTGACGCGAGTGACGTGTGTGTGACGTGTGAGTGTGACGTGTGAGTGTGACGCGAGTGACGTGTGTTTGACGTGTCAGTGTGACGTTTGTGTGTGACATACCCGTGGGCTTCAGCGGTCGGGGGACGCGGGTCCTCTGGGAAGACGCTGCGGCTCTTGCAGTGTTTCTAGTTAATAAACACACTTTTTTACGAGTCACGCCACAATGCCCTGAACATGAAAACGATCTACAGTACCTTCCCATGAGCCTCTGCTTTCCTGAGCTGGCTGTCAGATCGGCGCTTGTGTCCTGCGTCTCGCCGCGGCTCCTGAGGAACACCGGAGCCGTGTTTCGTGCTCTTCTTCCTCTTCTTCATCATCGTGGTCTCGCTGCTCCTGGAGGCTCTGATGGAAACATGGAGACGTTTGAGTGAGAGATCAGAGAATCAGAGTCAACAGGGACTTCAGGTAGTTTCCATCCAGCTTCAGAAGAGTACTGGACACTAACGCTAACGTCTCATGTATGAATGTCTGAAAGTCACTGCAATAGATCACAATAAATGACACTTGATATTCTGTAAAGAAAGATGCACAAACACACAGTCCAATCCTGACAATAGTACAGTCTGAAATGCTAAAACTACAGTCTAGTGTTGAACATGAAGACTATCAGGATTCTGGATCAAGTTGATAAACCTGTAGTTCACTCATCATCATCATCATCATCATCATCACTATTGCTGTCATGGGCGTCAGAAGCAAAAAAAAGTGGGTGGCTCCTCCCCCAGAAAAATGTTACTGGAGTAAATGCCATTTCATGTATTCTGGTGCCTTTTAATTAAACAAGTAGACTAAACTCCGCTTCACGTCGTTATTTTCTTCAGTTGCAGCTCATTGAGAAATATAATGATTCAGAAGAAATGGAGTTTAATTTATTAGGGCATTCCTCAAGTGGAATGGATTTGACTGACGGCGCTCTTTTAAGTGAACAGACATATGCGCTGAATTAGGGTTAGGGTTAGGGCTAGAAGTGATAGGTCCAATATCATTGGTTTTAAAAAGTGGATGGGTCTTGTCCCACCCATATACAATGGTTCCGACGCCCATGATTGCTATTATTGTTATTATGTACAGGACACTTGACATCAGGTCTGATTTTTCAAATATACTACAGACTGGAAAACTTTGTATTAAATAATACAACTTGAGAAAGACCTTTTCACACAAAATCATTTCTAAACTTATACATTTCTATTTTCATGGAAAGAAAGTTGAGTGATCTTGTGTTGAATTCCTTTTGGAGATGTGGCCATTATCTATGTGTGCAGCATCACAAAACGTATTTAAATAAGCAGAAGATCTGATTGGCTGATGGGTTTCTGATCCTGACGGAGACTTACTCTGATTGGTGGAGGCTCTGCTGAGAGGAGGAAAACTTTTTTCCCTCTACCTCCAGTTTCTGTTTCTTCTTTGGAAACTTTTCATCACTCTCTGCCTGCAAACACACACACACACAGCGTCACACACACACAGTCATACACACACACACACACACACACACATATTTTGAAATAGTTTCTGTTCATATCTATTGCTCTGAAACAGATGTTAGTTAATTAGGGTTATTAGCACAGATTATTTTAGACTCGACTGAGGTCAAACATTCTCGGACCGATGATCATTCAGGGTGAAAGGTTGAAGGTTGGTCTCACGGTTCTCTTGCATGCGGTCGTCAGGCCGGTCCGGTGTCGGGCTGCTTTAGGCTCCTGAGGGATTCTGGGCTCCCGAGGGATTCTGGGCTCCTGAGGGATTCTGGGCTCCCGAGGGATTCTGGGCTCCTGAGGGATTCTGGGCTCCTGAGGGATTCTGGGCTCCCGAGGGATTCTGGGCTCCTGAGGGATTCTGGGCTCCTGAGGGATTCTGGGCTCCCGAGGGATTCTAGGCTCCTGAGGGATTCTTGGCTCCCGAGGGATTCTGGGCTCCGGAGGGATTCTGGAGAGCAGGTTCAGCTGGATCTTCACCAGCAGCAGCGGTTTCCCGCATGTTTGTTTGCTGATGTTGTTGTCTGTTGTTGTTGTTGTTGTTTTCTTCTGCCCTGTGTCACGTGGCATTTTCTCTTTCTTGTGTTTCGATCTGCGCGTGGAGGCATTTTTAGCACGCTGGGAAATTTCCATGCATGTGCTTCCTAACGGCAGATTCCCATGCATGCACGTGTTTCCCACAGTCTGTCTGCCATCAGCCACTCTCCCGCTGTCGGATGGGTTACTATAGCAACCCTGCTGACCTGCACCCTCTGTCCTTCCAGCGGGATCATGGGCGCTGGGCTTCATGACATCACATGGGCTCCCAGGGGACTGCTGGAGCTGGTCTTCCTTCCTTTCTAACCATCTTCCCAAATGCCAGTCACCGCCTTTCTGTGTCTAAACACACACATACACACACACACACACACAGACGTTAGGATGTTGAGAACGTGAGCATGTTGTTTAATGAATCTCATCATCAGAACATGACACTTTGTAATGTGATGCGTGAAATACACTATTCTGCCAAAAGTTCTGGGACGTCTGCCTTTACATGAACTTTAATGACATCCCATTCTTAATCCGTAGGGTTTAAAATGGAGTTGACCCACCCTTTGCAACTATAACTCTTTTGGTAAGGCTTTCCACAAGGTTTAGGAGTGTGTTAATGGCAACTTTTGACCACTCTTCTAGAAGCGCATTAGTGAGGTCAGGCACTGGTGTTGGGCGAGAAGCTCTCAGTCTCCGCTCTAATCGTCCCAAAGCTGTTCTATCGGGTTGAGGTCAGGCTCTGTGCAGCCAGTCCAGTTCCTCCACACCAAACTCCTCATCATGTGTTTATGGCCCTGCTTTGTGCACTGGAGCGAAGTCATGCTGGAACAGGAACATCCCCAAACTGTCCCCACAAAGTTGGGAGCATAGAATTGTCCAAAATGTCTTGGTATGCTGAAACATTAGAAGTTTTTTTTTCACTGGAACTAAGGGGCCAAGCCCAACCCCTCAAAAAAAAACCCACACCATAAACCCCCCTCCATCAAACATTACACTTGGCACAATGCAGTCAGGCAAGTACCGTTCTCCTAGCAACCGCCAAACCCAGACTCGTACATCGGATTGGCAGACAGAGAAATGCAATTCGTCGCAGAACACGGTTTACGCCACTGCAACCCACGCTTCACACCACTGCATCCCACGCTTTACACCACTGCATCCCACGCATTACACCACTGCATCCCATGCCAAACATAGATCGAACATGAATTGGGGCTCAGGTCAGGAAGCAGACAGACTGGCTAAACCAACCGTCTCCTAGCGGCCTCACGTCACCAAGGTCAGATAAATC
The DNA here is from genome assembly GCF_051911475.1 of Siphateles boraxobius. Classification (NCBI taxonomy): domain Eukaryota; kingdom Metazoa; phylum Chordata; class Actinopteri; order Cypriniformes; family Leuciscidae; genus Siphateles; species Siphateles boraxobius. Next base: position 124,451 of record NW_027508850.1, read on the forward strand.
CCATCACATAGAGCCTCTTTCACCTAGATATCATATAGAGACTGTGTCTGTTCCCTGAATTAGGAAATACAAAAAAAAACTAAACTCATCTAAGGGTAAAATTTTTATTGATGTTTGACAAATAAAAAACAGAAATAATACAAATGAACAAATGATAAAGCTCGGGTGGCTGAATATTCGATCTCTTACTTCAAAAGCACTTATTGTTAATGATATGATCACAGATTATAATCTAGATGTGCTGTGTTTGACAGAAACCTGGCTAAAACCAGATGATTACATTACTTTAAATGAGTGCACCCCCCAAGATTACTGTTATAAACATGAACCTCGTCTGAAAGGCAAAGGGGAGGTGTTGCTGTAATTTAAAGTAATATCTTCAGAATTACTGAGAAGTCTAGTTTCAAATATAATTATCTTGAAGTGTTGGTGCGTAATTTAACACTATCTAGTGTAAATGATAAATCAAGTTTGAGATTTGTGCTGGCTACTGTATACAGGCCACCAGGGCACCATACAGACTTTATCAAATAATTTGCTAATTTTTTATCAGAGTTAGTACTGGCTGCAGATAAAGTCCTAATTGTTGGTGATTTTAATATACATGTAGATAATGAAAAAGACACATTGGGATTGGCATTTAAAGACATTCTGAAACTCTGTTGGAGTTAGACAACACGTGTCAGGACCTACTCTATGTGCGTACTATGTGTGAACTAAATCTAAACTCTAGTCGTAACTCTAGATCTAATATTATCACATGGAATCAATATTGATGCTGTTGAAATTCTGCAGCAGGGTTAGGTCGACTCCGTGTTACAAATATGTTAGACCTATCACTTCTGCCACTAAAGATTGCTTTATTAATAATATTCCTGATCAATTCCTGATCAAAGAACTCGATATTGCAACAGAAACTTTTGACTCTCTTTTCCAGCACTTTAGACACAGTTGCTTCTTTGCACTTAAAAAAGAAAATAGTCCAACGCCGTGGTACAACGAGCACACTCACTCACACACACACACACACACACACACACACACACACACACACACACACACACACACACACACACACACTTAGCCCCTAAAGAGAGCAGCCAGAAAATTGGAATGCAACTGGAAGAAAACAAAACTAGAGGGATTTCGCATTTGATGGAAGGAGAGCACGATTGCGTACAGAGAGGCTTTAAAAAATGCTAGATCTGCTTATTTTTCAAACCTATTAGAAGAAAATAAACAAAACAGTAGGTATTTATTTGAAACTGTGGCTAAAATAGCGGGGGGAAAAAGCTTCAAGCCCAGACGTTTCCAAGCAGCACAACAGTAATGACTTTATGACCTTCTTTACTTACAAAATTGATTACATCAGGGAGAAAATTATAACTATGCAACCGTCTACTACAGTATTGCATCAGACAGTGCAGTGTAGTCTCACTGACGAAAAATTCAATTCATTCATTGCTATAGGAGAGGGTGAATTTTATAAACTCGTTTAATCATCTAAAGTTGTATTGTTCCCAATCGCTTTCACCTTGTTATAATACCACTAACAGTTGAGTAACAGTTGAGTATTGCACAGATGGCGACCAATCACGGTACCACGCTTCAGTTCACTGAGCTCCTGAGAGTGTGTAGAAGTGTCTGCATGCCTAGAGCTTGATTTATGCAAGTGATTGGAACACCCGAATTCAATAATTTGGAGGGGTGTCCCAATACTTTTGCCAATATAGTGTATGCGTGTACCTCTGTGTGTGTACTTGTGAATGTGTACCTGTGTGAGTGCGTGAGTGTTGCGTGTGTGTGTGTGTAACTCTGTGTGTGAACTCGTGTGTGAACTCGTGTGTGAACTCGTGTGTGAACTCGTGTGTGAACTCGTGTGTGAACTCGTGTGTGAACTCGTGTGTGAACTCGTGTGTGAACTCGTGTGTGAACTCGTGTGTGAACTCGTGTGTGAACTCGTGTGTGAACTCGTGTGTGAACTCGTGTGTGAACTCGTGTGTGAACTCGTGTGTGAACTCGTGTGTGAACTCGTGTGTGAACTCGTGTGTGAACTCGTGTGTGAACTCGTGTGTGAACTCGTGTGTGTGAACTCGTGTGTGTGAACTCGTGTGTGTGAACTCGTGTGTGTGAACTCGTGTGTGTGTGTGAACTCGTGTGTGTGTGTGTGTGTGTGTGTGTGTGTGTGTGTGTGTGTGTGTGTGTGTGTGTACACCTACCTGTGTGTTTGGTTCATGAGCTGCTGGTTGATCTGGGCTTCTGTTGTTTTCACTGTCAGTGTCTGAACTGCTGTCAGAGTCACTGGAGCTGCTGGAAGCTACTCTATAAACACACACACACACACACAGATACTTGAGTTAAGTAAACAATCTGCTGAACATCTCCTTCTGTATAATTTAGTCACGGAGTTGAGTAAATGACAGAACAGAATGAGTTTTTTCATGTGAACTGGAGACGCAGAGGTCTGATCTGATACTCACTGCGGTTCCAGCTGAACACCGTCTGATGATTCATGAGCTTCTAATGAACAACACAACTAATTAAAAGCACATAAACAGAACACCACAATATACACACACACACACACACACTTACTGAGAGCCGTGAATCCATGCGACTCCTGTCAAAGCAGCAGTGAATGAGTTGGGATGAAGGAGTTAAAAAAGCTGGAGTTTCAACAAGAAGCAATTACAGTGATCTAACCTCGTTAGTGTTGAGGACCTTCGGTGGCTCTGCTGAGCTCGGCGTACAAATGCTCATCAACAGTGGAGGCCATGAGGTCATTTCCTGTGTGCCAGAGAGACATTGAGATCCTGCAGTTCTCCTACCAAACAAGACTGTCCCAAACTCAACTGACCTGCAGAATGTCTTCCGCGCGTTTGCCAGACACGACCTGCACACGCACCGAGTCGACGCTAGCCTGATCAACACACATAAGCTCAGTTACGCTCACTGTTATCGTGGTGATCTCTGCAAGACCTGCAGGTAAACACTCACATCAACAGACTGCAGAGGGAGCAGGCTTGGTTCGATGCTCTCCTTCAGGTCCTGTAAGCGCTCCGGTGAGGCCTTTAGTAGCGGAGAGTCGCTGGTCACTTGATCCTGACCGTCCATAGGCCTCACGTACGCCGTGGGCTTCTTGACGTTGGCCAGTTTGGAGGGTAAGTTAAGCGTGAGCATGAGCGGCGGGACGTCCGGCCTGTGGATGCTGAGATCCGGAGACGAGGACGAGTCGCTGGCCGGCAGAGGAGATAGTGGGAGCACAGGGGGACCCAGAGCCGGGAGCCCGTCCAGCTCGAGGAGACACGCCACAGGGAACTCATCTGATCCATCCTCGTAATTACCCAGCATGTTCTGGATGCGACTCGACAGCTCATCACCTCTGATTCTCTGGAAAGACAAAGGAATCTGGATGAGCGGCTTCATGCTCTTTTATATTACAACAATCACAACAAGAGTTAGCGGCCTTATCCTACATTTCCCCCTTAAATTAATGCTTTATTCTGCACACAGCTGTGCGAAAACTCACATTTACTGTGGCCGTTTGTATAAAATAATCTATGAAAGCGCATGTTTTGAAACGCGAAGGCATGGCGTTCTCTCACAGGCATTTGTCACTTCTCTACAAAATTCACCGTTTTGGATTAAAAATACTATTCGCTCGCAAATCCTTTCAATATAACAAACGAAGCGTAGACACAGGAATCAAGAGATTGATTGGTGTAGTTTAGGTTCACCTGGGAGAGCTCAGGTGCTCTCTCACATCGCTCACATCACTCACTCACTCACATCACATCACATCACTCACTCCACATCACTCACTCCACTCACCCACACAACATCACTCACTCCACATCACTCACATCACTCACTCACTCACTCCACATCACTCACTCCACATCACTCACTCCACATCACTCACTCCACATCACTCACTCCACATCACTCACTCCACATCACTCACTCCACATCACTCACACCACATCACTCACACCACATCACTCACACCACATCACTCACACCACATCACTCACACCACATCACTCACACCACATCACTCACTCCACATCACTCACTCCACATCACTCACTCCACATCACTCACTCACATCACATCACATCACATCACTCACTCCACATCACTCACTCCACATCACTCACTCACTCACATCACTCACTCCACAACACTCACATCACTCACCCACACAACATCACTCACTCCACACTCACTCACTCACACAACATCACTCACTCCACATCACTCACACAACATCACTCACACAACATCACTCACTCCACATCACTCACTCCACATCACTCACTCCACATCACTCACTCCACATCACTCACTCCACATCACTCACTCCACATCACTCACTCCACATCACTCACTCCACATCACTCACTCCACATCACTCACTCCACATCACTCACTCCACATCACTCACTCCACATCACTCACTCCACATCACTCACTCCACATCACTCACTCCACATCACTCACTCCACATCACTCACTCCACATCACTCACTCCACATCACTCACTCCACATCACTCACTCACTCACTCAATCACATCACTCACTCACTCAATCACATCACTCACTCAATCACATCACTCCCTCCACATCACTCCCTCCACATCACTCACTCCACATCACTCACTCACTCCACATTAGGGATACAGCGATTACCGGATTTCACAATTAACCGCGCTTTAAAACGTAATGGTTAATTAATCGTAAAGACTATGCTACACCGAGTGTTCTGCACAGAACGGAAATTTTGCAACTAACTAAATAAATAATAAAACTAATAAACTAATAAAACCTAGTTTTGAATGACAAAAACTATGAAGAAAACCTATTGACATTTTCGTCAATGAGTAAAAACTAGACGAAAATGTTAGATAGTGACGATTTGGGAATCGATCCAGTCAGAACTGATGTCCTGCGTTTGTGGTAGATGTGCACATTTGTACTGTAATGTGCTGATCTACCCAGCGGTCCCATAAACCGTAAAAAAATTTAAACGTCTGAGAGAATGAATAGAGCAGACATAGATCTGAATAAGAGTTACGATGCAAAAAAGCGCTCTATTTGGTACGGTTTTCTGTGCGCACACACCCGACCCGAAGCGTGCAGCCATGCACAATAGACACCTATAGCGCCCGAGTACTGAATTGAGCTCTCTTTCGTCTCTGAATAGACAAATACACACAACATTATGTCTAAATGTCTGTTTTGGAGAGTATTCATGTAAACTATATCGGTTATGTCTTAAACAGTTGTGAGTGTATCGGATGTGGATCAGTGCAATTGGATCCGCATGTCTTTGGACATGATCCGATATCTTAAAGTGATAGTGGATAATAAACCTAATGCGGTCTGTGTCCTTATATTGATCAAGCAACAAAAGAAAAAGAGAAAATCATTCACTGTTTGTTAATAATAAGGATTAATTATATTCATACAAATAAATATGTCTGCTTGAAAGAATATAGAAAGATGTATGCAAGTAGTTAAAGAATGCATATATCATTCATTGAAAAGAAGACCTCGTTTTACTTTAGGAAAAGTGGTTTTAATTTTTTACATTTGTTTTCTTTTAAAAGAAATACATGGTTAATATTTAGCTTACATTTAATTCAATAGATCCAAAGACTTTGTTTATTCTAATTTTCATTGGGATTTATTATCCCTTTATAGTATTATTTATGTTTTTAATTCAAATACCAACAATATATTGTTTTCATGTTTTCTCCCTCAGGTTGAAAATAAATTTAGAACAAACTAAACGCTTAATAATTTTGTGATCTATTTCAATCAAAGAGCCTGCAGCCTTTGACTTAATTTGTTATCAGTAAGGAAAATACTGGATGTTTACAAAGCACTTCTCTTTAATTCCAAAGAAAGAGATTGATTATTGTTTGTCATTTTATAATTTTGTACTGTGTTGTGGCAGCAATAAATAACACATTAAAATCTAGTGTTGAGTGTTCATGTGATATTATTCATTAGTTGTGTTGTGAAATTAACTAATGCATAATAATCGTGATAATCGTTAAATTGTGATTATTTCTCACACAATAATCGTACTTACAAAATCTGTAATCGTTGCATCCCTACTCAACAACACTCACTCACTCACATCACTCACTCCACATCACATCACTCACTCCACATCACATCACTCACTCCACATCACATCACTCACTCCACATCACATCACTCACTCCACATCACATCACTCACTCCACATCACTCACTCCACATCACTCACTCCACATCACTCACTCCACATCACATCACTCACTCCACATCACTCACTCCACATCACTCACTCCACATCACATCACTCACTCCACATCACATACTCCACATCACATCACTCACTCCACATCACATCACATACTCCACATCACATCACATCACTCACTCCACATCACTCACTCCACATCACTCACTCCACATCACTCACTCCACATCACTCACTCCACATCACTCACTCCACATCACTCACTCCACATCACTCACTCCACATCACTCACTCCACATCACTCACTCCACATCACTCACTCCACATCACTCACTCCACATCACTCACTCCACATCACTCACTCCACATCACATCACTCACTCCACATCACATCACTCACTCCACATCACATCACTCACTCCACATCACATCACTCACTCCACATCACATCACTCACTCCACATCACATCACTCACTCCACATCACATCACTCACTCCACATCACATCCTCCCTCCACATCACATCACTCCCTCCACATCACATCACTCCCTCCACATCACATCACTCCCACTCCACATCACTCGCTCACTCCACATCACTCACCCACTCACTCCACATCATTCACTCCCTTCACATCACATCATTCACTCCCTTCACATCACATCACTCTCTCCACATCACATCACATCACTCCCTCCACATCACATCACATCACATCACTCCCTCCACATCACATCACATCACATCACATCACTCCCTCCACATCACATCACATCACTCCCTCCACATCACATCACATCGCATCACTCCCTCCACATCACATCACATCACATCACTCCCTCCACATCACTCCACTCACTCCACATCACTCCATATCACTCCACTCACTCCACATCACTCACTCACTCCACATCACTCACTCACTCCATATCACTCACTCACTCGCTCACTCCACATCAATCACTCACTCGCTCACTCCACATCACTCGCTCACTCCACATCACTCGCTCACTCCACATCACTCGCTCACTCCACATCACTCGCTCACTCCACATCACTCGCTCACTCCACATCACTCGCTCACTCCACATCACTCGCTCACTCCACATCACTCGCTCACTCCACATCACTCGCTCACTCCACATCACTCGCTCACTCCACATCACTCGCTCACTCCACATCACTCGCTCACTCCACATCACTCGCTCACTCCACATCACTCGCTCACTCCACATCACTCGCTCACTCCACATCACTCGCTCACTCCACATCACTCGCTCACTCCACATCACTCGCTCACTCCACATCACTCGCTCACTCCACATCACTCGCTCACTCCACATCACTCGCTCACTCCACATCACTCGCTCACTCCACATCACTCGCTCACTCCACATCACTCACTCACTCGCTCACTCCACATCACTCACTCACTCCACATCACTCACTCACTCCACATCACTCACTCACTCCACATCACTCACTCACTCGCTCGCTCCCTCCACATCACTCACTCACTCACTCGCTCCCTCCACATCACTCACTCACTCGCTCGCTCCCTCCACATCACTCACTCGCTCGCTCGCTCACTCCACATCACTCACTCGCTCACTCCACATCACTCACTCGCTCGCTCACTCCACATCACTCACTCGCTCGCTCACTCCACATCACTCACTCGCTCGCTCACTCCACATCACTCGCTCGCTCGCTCACTCCACATCACTCGCTCGCTCGCTCACTCCACATCACTCGCTCGCTCGCTCACTCCACATCACTCGCTCGCTCGCTCACTCCACATCACTCGCTCGCTCGCTCACTCCACATCACTCGCTCGCTCGCTCACTCCACATCACTCGCTCGCTCGCTCACTCCACATCACTCGCTCGCTCGCTCACTCCACATCACTCGCTCGCTCGCTCACTCCACATCACTCGCTCGCTCGCTCACTCCACATCACTCGCTCGCTCGCTCACTCCACATCACTCGCTCTCTCGCTCACTCCACATCACTCGCTCACTCCACATCACTCGCTCACTCGCTCACTCCACATCACTCGCTCACTCCACATCACTCGCTAACTCCACATCACTCGCTCACTCCACATCACTCGCTCACTCCACATCACTCGCTCACTCGCTCACTCCACATCACTCGCTCACTCGCTCACTCCACATCACTAGCTCACTCGCTCACTCCACATCACTCGCTCACTCGCTCACTCCACATCACTCGCTCACTCGCTCACTCCACATCACTCGCTCACTCACTCCACATCACTCGCTCACTCGCTCACTCCACATCACTCTCTCACTCACTCACTCACTCACTCACTCGCTCACTCACTCGCTCACTCACTCCACATCACTCACTCACTCGCTCACTCCACATCACTCACTCACTCACTCGCTCACTCCACATCACTCACTCACTCACTCCACATCACTCACTCGCTCACTCCACATCACTCACTCGCTCACTCCACATCACTCACTCACTCACTCGCTCCCTCCACATCACACACTCACTCACTCGCTCCCTCCACATAGCATCCTCACTCACTCGCTCCCTCCACATCACACACTCACATCACATCGCTCCCTCCTCATCACATACTCACATCACATCGCTCCCTCCACATCACATCACACCCTCCACATCACATCACATCGCTCCCTCCACATCACATCACATCGCTCCCTCCACATCACATCGCTCCCTCCACATCACATCACATCACTCCCTCCACATCACATCACTCCCTCCACATCACATCACATCCTCCACATCACATCACATCCTCCACATCACATCACATCGCTCCCTCCATATCACATCACATCGCTCCCTCCACATCACATCACATCGCTCCCTCCACATCACATCACATCGCTCCCTGAGTGAGTGGAGTGATGTGGAGTGAGTGGAGTGATGTGGAGTGAGTGGAGTGATGTGGAGGGAGTGATGTGATGTGATGTGATGTGGAGGGAGTGATGTGATGTGATGTGGAGGGAGTGATGTGATGTGATGTGGAGGGAGTGATGTGATGTGAAGGGAGTGAATGACACATCACTCACTCACTCACTCGCTCCCTCCACATCACACACTCACTCACTCGCTCCCTCCACATCACTCACTCGCTCCCTCCACATCACTCACTCGCTCCCTCCACATCACACACTCACTCACTCGCTCCCTCCACATCACACACTCGCTCCCTCCAAATCACATCCTCACATCACATCGCTCCCTCCACATCACATCCTCACATCACATCGCTTCCTCCACATCACATCCTCACATCGCTCCCTCCACATCACATCACATCGCTCCCTCCACATCACATCACATCGCTCCCTCCACATCACATCACATCGCTCCCTCCACATCACATCACATCGCTCCCTCCACATCACATCAGATCGCTCCCTCCACATCACATCAGATCGCTCCCTCCACATCACATCAGATCGCTCCCTCCACATCAGATCGCTCCCTCCACATCACATCAGATCGCTCCCTCCACATCACATCACATCGCTCCCTCCACATCACATCACATCACTCCCTCCACATCACATCACATCGCTCCCTCCACATCACATCACATCGCTCCCTCCACATCACATCGCTCCCTCCACATCACATCAGATCGCTCCCTCCACATCAGATCGCTCCCTCCACATCACATCAGATCGCTCCCTCCACATCACATCAGATCGCTCCCTCCACATCACATCACATCGCTCCCTCCACATCACATCACATCACTCCCTCCACATCACATCACTCCCTCCACATCACTCCACATCACTCACTCACTCCACATCACTCACTCACTCCACTCCCTCCACATCACATCACATCGCTCCCTCCACATCACTCACTCCCTCGACATCACATCACTCCCTCGACATCACATCACTCCCTCCACATCACATCACATCACTCCCTCGACATCACATCACTCCCTCCACATCACATCACTCCCTCCACATCACTCCACTCCCTCCACATCACATCACTCCCTCCACATCACATCACTCCCTCCACATCACTCCACTCCCTCCACATCACTCACTCCCTCCACATCACTCACTCACTCCACTCCCTCCACATCACATCACTCCCTCCACATCACTCACTCACTCCACATCACTCACTCACTCCAGTCCCTCCACATCACTCACTCCACATCACATCACTCCCTCCACATCACTCACTCACTCCACATCACTCACTCACTCCACTCCCTCCACTTCACATCACTCCCTCCACATCACTCACTCCACATCACTCACTCCACATCACTCACTCCACATCACTCACTCCACATCACTCACTCCACATCACTCACTCCACATCACTCACTCCACATCACTCACTCCACATCACTCACTCACTCCACATCAGTCGCTTACTCCACATCACTCACTCCACATCACTCACTCACTCCACATCACTCACTCCACATCACTCACTCCACATCACTCACTCACTGCACATCACTCACTCACTCGCTCCCTCCACATCACTCTCACACTCCACATCACTCACTCACTCCACATCACTCACTCACTCCACATCACTCACTCACTCCACATCACTCACTCACTCCACATCACTCACTCACTCCACATCACTCACTCACTCCACATCACTCACTCACTCGCTCACTCCACATCACTCGCTCACTCCACATCACTCGCTCACTCCACATCACTCGCTCACTCCACATCACTCACTCACTCGCTCACTCCACATCACTCGCTCACTCCACATCACTCGCTCACTCCACATCACTCGCTCACTCCACATCACTCGCTCACTCCACATCACTCACTCACTCCACATCACTCACTCACTCCACATCACTCTCACTCGCTCCCTCCACATCACTCTCACTCACTCACTCCCTCTACATCACTCTCACTCACTCACTCGCTCCCTCCACATCACTCTCACTCACTCACTCGCTCGCTCCCTCCACATCACTCTCACTCACTCGCTCCCTCCACATCACTCTCACTCACTCACTCGCTCCCTCCACATCACTCACTCACTCACTCGCTCACTCCACATCACTCACTCGCTCACTCCACATCACTCACTCACTCACTCGCTCACTCCACATCACTCCCTCCACATCACTCCCTCCACTCCACATCTCTCCCTCCACGTCACATCACTCCCTCCACGTCACATCACTCGCTCCCTCCACGTCACATCACTCGCTCCCTCCACGTCACATCACTCCCTCCACGTCACATCACTCCGCTCCCTCCACATCACTCACTCACTCGCTCCCTCCACATCACTCCCTCCACATCTCTCCCTCCACTCCACATCTCTCCCTCCACGTCACATCACTCCCTCCACGTCACATCACTCGCTCCCTCCACGTCACATCACTCGCTCCCTCCACGTCACATCACTCCCTCCACGTCACATCACTCCGCTCCCTCCACATCACTCACTCACTCGCTCCCTCCACATCACTCACTCGCTCCCTCCACATCACTCACTCACTCACTCGCTCCCTCCACATCACACACTCACTCACTCGCTCCCTCCACATCACACACTCACTAACTCGCTCGCTCCACATCACACACTCACTCACTCGCTCGACATCACACACTCACTCACTCGCTCCCTCCACATCACTCACTCACTGCACATCACTCACTCACTCCACATCACTCACTCACTCGCTCCCTCCACATCACTCTCACTCACTCCACATCACTCACTCACTTGCTCACTCCACATCACTCGCTCACTCCACATCACTCGCTCACTCCACATCACTCGCTCACTCCACATCACTCGCTCACTCCACATCACTCACTCACTCGCTCACTCCACATCACTCGCTCACTCCACATCACTCACTCCACATCACTCACTCACTCCACATCACTCACTCACTCCACATAACTCACTCCACATCACTCACTCACTCCACATCACTCACTCACTCCACATCACTCACTCACTCCACATCACTCACTCACTCGCTCCCTCCACATCACTCTCACTCACTCACTCGCTCCCTCCACATCACTCTCACTCACTCACTCGCTCCCTCCACATCACTCTCACTCACTCACTCGCTCCCTCCACATCACTCTCACTCACTCACTCGCTCCCTCCACATCACTCTCACTCAATCACTCGCTCCCTCCACATCACTCACTCATTCACTCGCTCACTCACTCACTCACTCGCTCACTCCACATCACTCACTCACTCGCTCACTCCACATCACTCACTCCACATCACTCACTCCACATCACTCCCTCCACATCACTCCCTCCACATCTCTCCCTCCACTCCACATCTCTCCCTCCACGTCACATCACTCGCTCCCTCCACGTCACATCACTCGCTCCCTCCACGTCACATCACTCGCTCCCTCCACGTCACATCACTCGCTCCCTCCACGTCACATCACTCTCACTCACTCACTCGCTCCCTCCACATCACTCTCACTCACTCACTCGCTCCCTCCACATCACTCTCACTCACTCACTCGCTCCCTCCACATCACTCTCACTCACTCACTCGCTCCCTCCACATCACTCTCACTCACTCACTCGCTCCCTCCACATCACTCTCACTCACTCACTCGCTCCCTCCACATCACTCACTCACTAACTCGCTCGCTCCACATCACACACTCACTCACTCGCTCGACATCACACACTCACTCACTCGCTCCCTCCACATCACTCACTGCACATCACTCACTCACTCGCTCCCTCCACATCACTCACTCACTCCACATCACTCACTCACTCGCTCACTCCACATCACTCGCTCACTCCACATCACTCGCTCACTCCACATCACTCACTCACTCGCTCACTCCACATCACTCACTCACTCGCTCACTCCACATCACTCACTCACTCGCTCACTCCACATCACTCACTCACTCGCTCACTCCACATCACTCGCTCACTCCACATCACTCACTCACTCGCTCACTCCACATCACTCGCTCACTCCACATCACTCGCTCACTCCACATCACTCACTCACTCACTCACTCACTCGCTCCCTCCACATCACTCACTCATTCACTCGCTCACTCCACATCACTCACTCACTCCACATCACTCACTCACTCGCTCACTCCACATCACTCACTCCACATCACTCCCTCCACATCACTCCCTCCACATCACTCCCTCCACATCACTCCCTCCACTCCACATCTCTCCCTCCACGTCACATCACTCCCTCCAAGTCACATCACTCGCTCCCTCCAAGTCACATCACTCGCTCCCTCCACGTCACATCACTCGCTCCCTCCACGTCACTCGCTCCCTCCACGTCACGTCACATCACTCGCTCCCTCCACGTCACTCACTCGCTCCCTCCACATCACTCACTCACTCGCTCCCTCCACATCACTCACTCTCTCCCTCCACATCACTCACTCTCTCCCTCCACATCACTCACTCGCTCCCTCCACATCACTCACTCACTCACTCGCTCCCTCCACACCACACACTCACTCACTCGCTCCCTCCACATCACACACTCACCAACTCGCTAGCTCCACATCACACACTCACTCACTCGCTCCACATCACACACTCACTCACTCGCTCCCTCCACATCACTCACTCACTCACTCGCTCCCTCCACATCACACACTCTCACTCGCTCCCTCCACATCACACACTCACATCACATCGCTCCCTCCACATCACACACTCACATCACATCGCTCCCTCCACATCACAACACATCGCTCCCTCCACATCACATCACATCGCTCCCTCCACATCACATCACATCGCTCCCTCCACATCACATCGCTCCCTCCACATCACATCACATCGCTCCCTCCACAACACATCACATCGCTCCCTCCACAACACATCACATCGCTCCCTCCACAACACATCACATCGCTCCCTCCACAACACATCGCTCCCTCCACATCACATCAGATCGCTCCCTCCACATCACATCAGATCGCTCCCTCCACATCACATCAGATCGCTCCCTCCACATCACATCAGATCGCTCCCTCCACATCACATCAGATCGCTCCCTCCACATCACATCGCTCCCTCCACATCACATCACACCCTCCACATCAAATCACATCGCTCCCTCCACATCACATCACATCGCTCCCTCCACATCATATCACACCCTCCACATCAATTCACACCCTCCACATCAAATAACATCGCTCCCTCTACATCACATCACATCGCTCCCTCCACATCACTCACTCCTTCCACATCACATCACTCCCTCCACATCGAATCACTCCCTCCACATCACATCACTCCCTCCACATAACTCCACTCCCTCCACATCACATCACTCCCTCCACATCACTCCACTCCCTCCACATCAGTCACTCACTCCACATCACTCACTCACTCCACTCCCTCCACCTCACATCACATCACTCCCTCCACATCACATCACATCGCTCCCTCCACATCACTCACTCCTTCCATATCACATCACTCCCTCCACATCGAATCACTCCCTCCACATCACATAACTCCCTCCACATCACTCCAGTCCCTCCACATCACATCACTCCCTCCACATCACTCCACTCCCTCCACATCACTCACTCACTCCACTCCCTCCAAATCACATCACTCCCTCCACATCACTCACTCACTTGCTCACTCCACATCTCTCACTCACTCGCTCACTCCACATCACTCACTCACTCCACATCACTCACTCACTTGCTCACTCCACATCACTCGCTCACTCCACATCACTCGCTCACATCACTCACTCACTCCACATCACTCACTCCACTCACTCCACATCACTCACTCACTCCACATCACTCACTCACTCCACATCACATCACTCACTCACTCGCTCCCTCCACATCACCCTCACTCACTCACTCGCTCCACATCTCTGACTCACTCGCTCACTCCACATCACTCACTCACTCCACATCACTCACTCACTCGCTCACTCCACATCACTCGCTCACTCCACATCACTCGCTCACATCACTCACTCCACATCACTCACTCACTCCACATCACTCACTCACTCCACATCACTCACTCACTCCACATCACTCACTCACTCCACATCACTCACTCACTCCACATCACTCACTCCACTCACTCCACATCACTCACTCCACTCACTCCACATCACTCACTCACTCCACATCACTCACTCACTCCACATCACTCACTCACTCCACATCACATCACTCACTCACTCGCTCCCTCCACATCACCCTCACTCACTCACTCGCTCCCTCCACATCACTCTCACTCACTCGCTCCCTCCACATCACTCACTTACTCACTCGCTCCCTCCACATCACTCACTCACTCACTCGCTCCCTCCACATCACTCACTCACTCACTCGCTCCCTCCACATCACTCACTCACTCACTCGCTCCCTCCACATCACATCCTCACTCACTCGCTCCCTCCACATCACATCCTCACATCACATCGCTTCCTCCACATCACATCCTCACATCACATCGCTTCCTCCACATCACATCACATCGCTCCCTCCACATCACATCACATCGCTCCCTCCACATCACATCACATCGCTCCCTCCACATCACTCTCACTCAATCGCTCCCTCCACATCACTCACTCACTCAATCGCTCCCTCCACATCACTCACTCACTCAATCGCTCCCTCCACATCACTCACTCACTCACTCCCTCCACATCACTCACTCACTCACTCGCTCCCTCCACATCACACACTCACTCACTCGCTCCCTCCACATCACACACTCACTCACTCGCTCCCTCCACATCACACACTCACTCACTCGCTCCCTCCACATCACTCACTCGCTCCCTCCACATCACTCACTCGCTCCCACCACATCACACACTCACTCACTCGCTCCCTCCACATCACTCACTCGCTCCCTCCACATCACTCACTCGCTCCCACCACATCACACACTCACTCACTCGCTCCCTCCACATCACACACTCGCTCCCTCCACATCACATCCTCACATCACTCACTCACTCCACATCACTCACTCACTCCACATCACTCACTCACTCCACATCACTCACTCACTCCACATCACTCACTCACTCCACATCACTCACTCCACATCACTCACTCCACATCACTCACTCACTCCACATCACTCACTCACTCACTCCACATCACTCACTCACTCCACATCACTCACTCACTCCACATCACTCACTCACTCCACATCACTCACTCACTCCACATCACTCACTCACTCCACATCACTCACTCACTCCACATCACTCACTCCACTCACTCCACATCACTCACTCACTCCACATCACTCACTCACTCCACATCACATCACTCACTCACTCGCTCCCTCCACATCACCCTCACTCACTCACTCACTCCCTCCACATCACTCTCACTCACTCGCTCCCTCCACATCACTCACTCACTCACTCGCTCCCTCCACATCACTCACTCACTCACTCGCTCCCTCCACATCACTCACTCACTCACTCGCTCCCTCCACATCACACACTCACTCACTCGCTCCCTCCACATCACATCCTCACATCACATCGCTTCCTCCACATCACATCCTCACATCACATCGCTTCCTCCACATCACATCCTCACATCACATCGCTCCCTCCACATCACATCACATCGCTCCCTCCACATCACATCACATCGCTCCCTCCACATCACTCACTCACTCAATCGCTCCCTCCACATCACTCACTCACTCAATCGCTCCCTCCACATCACTCACTCACTCAATCGCTCCCTCCACATCACTCACTCACTCACTCGCTCCCTCCACATCACTCACTCACTCACTCGCTCCCTCCACATCACTCACTCACTCACTCGCTCCCTCCACATCACACACTCACTCACTCGCTCCCTCCACATCACACACTCACTCACTCGCTCCCTCCACATCACACACTCACTCACTCGCTCGCTCCACATCACACACTCACTCACTCGCTCCCTCCACATCACTCACTCGCTCCCTCCACATCACTCACTCGCTCCCACCACATCACACACTCACTCACTCGCTCCCTCCACATCACTCACTCGCTCCCTCCACATCACTCACTCGCTCCCACCACATCACACACTCACTCACTCGCTCCCTCCACATCACACACTCGCTCCCTCCACATCACATCCTCACATCACATCGCTCCCTCCACATCACATCGCTCCCTCCACATCATATCCTCACATCACATCGCTTCCTCCACATCACATCCTCACATCACATCGCTCCCTCCACATCACATCGCTCCCTCCACATCACACACTCACTCCACATCACACACTCACTCACTCGCTCCCTCCACATCACACACTCACTCACTCGCTCGCTCCACATCACACACTCACTCACTCGCTCCCTCCACATCACTCACTCGCTCCCTCCACATCACTCACTCGCTCCCTCCACATCACACACTCACTCACTCGCTCCCTCCACATCACACACTCGCTCCCTCCACATCACATCCTCACATCACATCGCTCCCTCCACATCACATCGCTCCCTCCACATCACATCACATCGCTTCCTCCACATCACATCCTCACATCACATCGCTCCCTCCACATCACATCACATCGCTCCCTCCACATCACATCGCTCCCTCCACATTAGAGGCTGACATTTTTTCGGGAATCCCACGGGTCACGGGATTCCCGTGGGATTCCTGCAGGATGGGAGTCATCTTTGCTATTAATCACGGGATTTGGACGGTACAGGATAAATGGTTAACGGGAGCAGACGGGAGCGGGAATCAACCAAAGACGACAAAAAAGAAAAAAAGTAAATGCACCATTTTGTAGTTTCCTTTTAATACGCCTACAATGTAACACAATTAAAAAATAACTACACAACCCAGCCGTTCCAGAAGCCATCAGTGCTTTTTGTCATGGCTTACCGCTGGTTGGAATTCAAAGAGCAGTGATGGAGGGAGCTAACAGCCGCGGAGAAGTCGATGTGGCAAAAAATGATTTACAGCGCAAAGTCAGAAGTAATGGAACTCATTATGCAAGAGCATAATTGATGAAAATCGTTAACATGTTATTAAAAAAAACTATAAATGTAGACTATAAATGTATTGTTTACTCAACAAGAAATGAGTAAAATGCAGCTTTATGTGCTGTTTGGGTTTATTAAATTATTGTAGACATGGTGTGAACTATGTACTGTTTTTATTTTATTTGCTGTCTTCCATTTTCTGGAGAAAACCTAGAAACAGTGGCTCAGCAGCTGGTCTAAAACAGGATGGAGAGCAGATTAAATCAAATTCTATGTATTAACTAAACACTAATTGAAGAAAAAAAAATATGGGAGCGGTACAGGAGCGGGAGTCAGTTTAAACAGGAGCCGGATGGGAGTGGGAGTCAATTTACCAGGAGCGGGATGGGATGGGATTATTTTTTAAACTTTGGTCTGGGAGTGGGACGGGACAAGATTTCTTTATATGGGAGTGGGACGGGACAGGAGTGAAAATCCAGTCCCGTGTCATCCTCTACTCCACATCACATCACATCGCTCCCTCCACATCACATCACATCGCTCCCTCCACATCACATCACATCGCTCCCTCCACATCACATCACATCGCTCCCTCCTTATCACATCACATCACTCCCTCCACATCACATCAGATCGCTCCCTCCACATCACATCACATCGCTCCCTCCACATCACATCACATCGCTCCCTCCACATCACATCACATCGCTCCCTCCACATCACATCACATCACATCGCTCCCTCCACATCACATCGCATCGCTCCCTCCACATCACATCGCTCCCTCCACATCACATCGCATCGCTCCCTCCACATCACTCACTCCCTCCACATCACTCAATCCCTCCACATCACTCACTCCCTCCACATCGAATCACTCCCTCCACATCGAATCACTCCCTCCATATCACTCCCTCCACATCACTCCACTCCCTCCACATCACTCCACTCCCTCCACATCACATCACTCCCTCCACATCACATCACTCCCTCCACATCACATCACTCCCTCCACATCACTCACTCACTCCACTCACTCCACATCACTCACTCACTCACTCACACTCCACATCACTCACTCCACATCACTCACTCACTCCACATCACTCACTCACTCCACATCACTCACTCACTCCACATCACTCACTCACTCCACATCACTCACTCACTCCACATCACTCGCTCACTCCACATCACTCACTCGCTCGCTCGCTCACTCCACATCACTCACTCGCTCGCTCGCTCACTCCACATCACTCGCTCGCTCGCTCACTCCACATCACTCCCTCCACATCACATCACTCCCTCCACATCACATCACTCCCTCCACATCACATCACTCCCTCCACATCACATCACTCCCTCCACATCACATCACTCCCTCCACATCACTCACTCACTCCACTCACTCCACATCACTCACTCACTCACTCACACTCCACATCACTCACTCCACATCACTCGCTCGCTCCACATCACTCGCTCACTCCACATCACTCGCTCGCTCCACATCACTCGCTCGCTCCACATCACTCGCTCGCTCCACATCACTCGCTCGCTCCACATCACTCGCTCGCTCGCTCGCTCCACATCACTCGCTCCACATCACTCGCTCGCTCGCTCGCTCCACATCACTCGC
Source organism: Siphateles boraxobius (assembly GCF_051911475.1). Classification (NCBI taxonomy): domain Eukaryota; kingdom Metazoa; phylum Chordata; class Actinopteri; order Cypriniformes; family Leuciscidae; genus Siphateles; species Siphateles boraxobius. Next base: position 144,389 of record NW_027508850.1, read on the forward strand.
TCGCTCGCTCGCTCCACATCACTCGCTCGCTCGCTCGCTCCACATCACTCGCTCGCTCGCTCGCTCCACATCACTCGCTCGCTCGCTCGCTCCACATCACTCGCTCGCTCGCTCGCTCCACATCACTCGCTCGCTCGCTCGCTCCACATCACTCGCTCGCTCGCTCGCTCCACATCACTCGCTCGCTCCACATCACTCGCTCGCTCGCTCGCTCCACATCACTCGCTCGCTCGCTCGCTCCACATCACTCGCTCGCTCCACATCACTCGCTCGCTCGCTCGCTCCACATCACTCGCTCGCTCCACATCACTCGCTCGCTCCACATCACTCGCTCGCTCCACATCACTCGCTCGCTCCACATCACTCGCTCGCTCGCTCGCTCCACATCACTCGCTCGCTCCACATCACTCGCTCGCTCGCTCGCTCCACATCACTCGCTCGCTCGCTCCACATCACTCGCTCGCTCGCTCCACATCACTCGCTCGCTCCACATCACTCGCTCGCTCGCTCGCTCCACATCAATCGCTCGCTCCACATCACTCGCTCGCTCGCTCGCTCCACATCACTCGCTCGCTCGCTCGCTCCACATCACTCGCTCGCTCGCTCGCTCCACATCACTCGCTCGCTCCACATCACTCACTCACTCCACATCACTCACTCACTCCACATCACTCACTCACTCCACATCACTCACTCACTCCACATCACTCACTCACTCCACATCACTCACTCACTCCACATCACTCACTCACTCCACATCACTCACTCAGTCCACATCACTCACTCAGTCCACATCACTCACTCAGTCCACATCACTCGCTCACTCCACATCACTCGCTCACTCCACATCACTCACTCGCTCGCTCGCTCACTCCACATCACTCACTCGCTCGCTCTCTCACTCCACATCACTCACTCGCTCGCTCGCTCACTCCACATCACTCGCTCGCTCGCTCACTCCACATCACTCCCTCCACATCACATCACTCCCTCCACATCACATCACTCCCTCCACATCACTCACTCACTCCACTCACTCCACATCACTCACTCACTCACACTCCACATCACTCACTCCACATCACTCACTCACTCCACATCACTCGCTCACTCCACATCACTCGCTCACTCCACATCACTCGCTCACTCCACATCACTCGCTCACTCCACATCACTCGCTCACTCCACATCACTCGCTCACTCCACATCACTCGCTCACTCCACATCACTCGCTCACTCCACATCACTCGCTCACTCCACATCACTCGCTCACTCCACATCACTCGCTCACTCCACATCACTCGCTCACTCCACATCACTCACTCGCTCGCTCGCTCACTCCACATCACTCACTCGCTCGCTCACTCCACATCACTCACTCGCTCGCTCGCTCACTCCACATCACTCACTCGCTCGCTCGCTCGCTCCACATCACTCGCTCGCTCGCTCGCTCCACATCACTCGCTCGCTCGCTCGCTCCACATCACTCGCTCGCTCGCTCGCTCCACATCACTCGCTCGCTCGCTCCACATCACTCGCTCGCTCGCTCGCTCGCTCCACATCACTCGCTCGCTCGCTCGCTCCACATCACTCGCTCGCTCGCTCGCTCCACATCACTCGCTCGCTCGCTCCACATCACTCGCTCGCTCGCTCCACATCACTCGCTCGCTCGCTCCACATCACTCACTCGCTCGCTCGCTCACTCCACATCACTCACTCGCTCGCTCACTCCACATCACTCACTCGCTCGCTCGCTCACTCCACATCACTCACTCGCTCGCTCGCTCACTCCACATCACTCACTCGCTCGCTCGCTCACTCCACATCACTCACTCGCTCGCTCGCTCGCTCCACATCACTCACTCGCTCGCTCGCTCGCTCCACATCACTCGCTCGCTCGCTCGCTCCACATCACTCGCTCGCTCGCTCGCTCCACATCACTCGCTCGCTCGCTCCACATCACTCGCTCGCTCGCTCGCTCCACATCACTCGCTCGCTCGCTCCACATCACTCGCTCGCTCGCTCCACATCACTCGCTCGCTCGCTCGCTCGCTCCACATCACTCGCTCGCTCGCTCGCTCCACATCACTCGCTCGCTCGCTCGCTCCACATCACTCGCTCGCTCGCTCGCTCCACATCACTCGCTCGCTCGCTCGCTCCACATCACTCGCTCGCTCGCTCCACATCACTCGCTCGCTCGCTCCACATCACTCGCTCGCTCACTCCACATCACTCACTCGCTCGCTCGCTCACTCCACATCACTCACTCGCTCGCTCGCTCACTCCACACCACTCGCTCGCTCACTCCACATCACTCCCTCCACATCACATCACTCCCTCCACATCACATCACTCCCTCCACATCACTCACTCACTCCACTCACTCCACATCACTCACTCACTCACTCACACTCCACATCACTCACTCCACATCACTCGCTCACTCCACATCACTCGCTCACTCCACATCACTCGCTCACTCCACATCACTCGCTCACTCCACATCACTCGCTCACTCCACATCACTCGCTCGCTCGCTCGCTCGCTCGCTCCACATCACTCACTCGCTCGCTCGCTCGCTCCACATCACTCACTCGCTCGCTCGCTCGCTCCACATCACTCACTCGCTCGCTCGCTCGCTCCACATCACTCGCTCGCTCCACATCACTCGCTCGCTCCCTCCACATCACTCGCTCCCTCCACATCACTCGCTCGCTCCCTCCACATCACTCGCTCGCTCCCTCCACATCACTCGCTCGCTCGCTCCCTCGCTCCACATCACTCGCTCCCTCCACATCACTCGCTCGCTCCCTCCACATCACTCGCTCGCTCCCTCCACATCACTCGCTCGCTCCCTCCACATCACTCGCTCGCTCCCTCCACATCACTCGCTCGCTCCCTCCACATCACTCGCTCGCTCCCTCCACATCACTCGCTCGCTCCCTCCACATCACTCGCTCGCTCCCTCCACATCACTCGCTCGCTCCCTCCACATCACTCGCTCGCTCCCTCCACATCACTCGCTCGCTCCCTCCACATCACTCGCTCGCTCCCTCCACATCACTCGCTCGCTCCCTCCACATCACTCGCTCGCTCCCTCCACATCACTCGCTCGCTCCCTCCACATCACTCGCTCGCTCCCTCCACATCACTCGCTCGCTCCCTCCACATCACTCGCTCGCTCCCTCCACATCACTCGCTCGCTCCCTCCACATCACTCGCTCGCTCCCTCCACATCACTCGCTCGCTCCCTCCACATCACTCGCTCGCTCCCTCCACATCACTCGCTCGCTCCCTCCACATCACTCGCTCGCTCCCTCCACATCACTCGCTCGCTCCCTCCACATCACTCGCTCGCTCCCTCCACATCACTCGCTCGCTCCCTCCACATCACTCGCTCGCTCCCTCCACATCACTCGCTCGCTCCCTCCACATCACTCGCTCGCTCCCTCCACATCACTCGCTCGCTCCCTCCACATCACTCGCTCGCTCCCTCCACATCACTCGCTCGCTCCCTCCACATCACTCGCTCGCTCCCTCCACATCACTCGCTCGCTCCCTCCACATCACTCGCTCGCTCCCTCCACTTCACTCGCTCGCTCCCTCCACATCACTCGCTCGCTCCCTCCACATCACTCGCTCGCTCCCTCCACATCACTCGCTCGCTCCCTCCCCATCACTCGCTCGCTCCCTCCACATCACTCACTCGCTCCCTCCACATCACTCACTCGCTCCCTCCACATCACTCACTCGCTCCCTCCACATCACTCACTCGCTCCCTCCACATCGCTCCCTCCACATCACTCACTCACTCACTCGCTCCCTCCACATCACTCACTCGCTCCCTCCACATCGCTCCCTCCACAACACATCCTCACATCACATCGCTCCCTCCACATCACATCACTCCACTCCACATTACTCCACTCCACATCACTCCACTCCACTCCACATCACTCCACATCACTCCACTCCACTCCACATCACTCCACTCCACATCACTCCACTCCACATCACTCCACTCCACATCACTCACACTCACGGCTCATTGAAGAAAAGAGCAATCCTGTCGTATTTAGAGGTGGGCGATATATCGTTTAGACGATAATATCCAAATTGTTGTCTGGACGAAATGCAAAATTGGGATATCGAATATTTCATAATTTGTACAATCCGACCCCCCAAACATGAAAAGAGCTGAAGGAAGTTAAAGAGAAAACACTATACCCTTCTAAACAATTATATGTAGCGAGTTTAATACTGTAGGGGTTTGTTTGACTGTATTTTATTTTTTGTACAAAATCACGATCCTCAATTGCACGAGAGTAAGCTGCTAAAGTTACTAATTTGCAATATACAACTACGAAGTTCTTACCTGTGTGTTATGACGTTTAGGTTGAAGCAACAATCCAAAATCGTAAAGAGAAGGCAAAATATGCGTTGTTTGTGGAAAAATGATCTTAAGTTAAAACGTTTTTCTTAAATGTCTGTGGCGTCCTCGAGTGGCGAGCTTCGTGATTGCATCATTAGAAAATTGCGTTGTATGAGTCCAAAAGATGGAATACATTTTACCAAGAGATCGGTTCCGTACGCATTACAAACCGAACCATTCCGGTGGTTGGACCATTTTTCCTGCCGACCAAAATCCGCGCTGGAGCGAACACCACAATGTTGCGCAACATCAACTGGCAAATGTAATGAAAGCGGAACGAAACTCATTATTTTGTGCTTTACGGACCATTTATCATTTCGGACAAATATCAGTGCAGCGCGATCCGATCTTGATTAAGCGACACCGTTACTACATAAGAGATCCAGTAAACAAAGCATTTGAATTCGCCACTTAAGTAATAACATCGCTACGAGATCTAGTGAGAAGCGTTACAGTTTCTCCATTATTAACTGATCAAACAGCGCTGACGTGGAAACCAGGAGAAACATTGTTCCATGAATGAACTAGTTATAGGTTATAAGTCCACAGATCATTCGCCATGGATTTAATGTAGTAACACTAACTTGTAACCATGGAAGTTTGGCAGAAATATTAAAATGCTTTCAAGTACGTCACATCTTTCTCCAGCACTACAAAACTCAAATGTTATATGTTATTTAAATGTTATTTTTAATGTGATGACCAAAACATTATTTGTTCATCCTTCAAAGATTACCCCCATTTATAAAACTAAAAGTTTCAAGATGTAGGAGAACTCACAATTATTTAAAAATAATATTTCTATTAATAAATAGGAAATTTCTATGTTATTTCTTTATTTTTGCTGTATCGAAAACGTACCGAACCGTGACACCACTGTATCGTATCAAAACAAACCGTGAATTTTGTGAACCGTTACACCCCTATTAAAAATATAAAAGAACAATAAAGACTTTGAATAATAAATGACTATTGAATAATATTTTATTATTTTACAAAGATTAGGAGTCTTTAAATCAATAATGTCTCATATCTTTATGTACTAGTAATTCTATACAATAAAATGTCAAATGCAGCAAGTCAAAAGACCAACTGGACCTTCTTTACCAGTTTGCACACATTTCTTTGAAGGATTGCAAAAATATCATCTGAATATCGATATCGAGATATTGAAAAAAAATATCGAGATATTCTTTTTTGTCAATATCTCCCACCCCTAGTCGTATTGCGTCTTCTCCTGACTCCTCCTTTCCCTCTCCGTCCACTCACACACACACACACACACACCTTAAACGGCTCACTGAAGAGGGGAGCGATCCTGTCGTACTGCGTCTCCTCCTGCTGCACCTCCTGACTCCTCCTTTCCCTCTCCATCCGCCGCAACACGTCGCGATCCTCCATCGTCACACTCCACAAAAACAACACACAAACACACACACACACACATTTATGTGAATCAGGGTATGATCATACATCTGCTGTTTATAATCCCACGTGACCGCCGCACACTTAAATCAACTGTATTCACATTAAAACTTGCACACACATGCCGCAGCTGATCCGTGTGTGTGAGTTAGAGACTTTGAGTGTGTTCCTGTGTGAGTGTGTGCGCGAGTGAGTGTGCATGTGAGAGAGAGATTGTGTGTGTGTGTGAGAGATTGTGTGAGTGAGACTGTGGGTGTGTGTGAGACTGAATTTGTGTGTGTGAGTTTGTATGTGTGAGTGCAGTGGCGGTTCTAGAGGGGGGTGGGGGGCCCGTGCCCCGTGACAGCAAGCTCGGCCCCCCCTAAATGTGGAGTGTGAAATAATTTTTACAAAACTGTTTTTTGCTATCGTTGTATGCATATTATTATTTTTTATTCTATCTTTGTGGATTTGCTTGTTCACGTGACAATTCGCATCACATTGGCGGGAATCGCGGCAGAATAAGTCTGTCTCCTGCACGCGAGAGAGGAGAGAAGGAGAAAGCTGGTAAATGTCAGTTCAGTTGCAGCGCTGTGTATTGTCTATTATGATATTGTAATCAATGTTTTAACTATGTACGAGGCACTGTGAGCTGACATCGCATTTGTCTATCTCTGTAAAATTTAAATTAGTCCCCAAATTAGTTTATGTCTTATATTTATATCATATTATGTTCTTATATTAGAGTATCAGTTCAGCACGAGTGCCGTTTTCCCGTGCACAATTCCAACTGTGATATTGATGTTATACAACAGTTAAATTAACAATAAGTGAACATTGGGAGTTACTTTTTAGACACAATATTGTTTGTTTTCCCTTTATTTCGCCGACTAGAATTTCAAAATGAAACCGTAGCAGAGTCTCAATGCAACAGACAGCGATGATTTCTTGACTGAAATCCGCGTTTTGAAGGAATCACTTGCTTCTTTCCCGAATGAATCAGCCGTTTGAGTGAATCGGTTTAATGAATGAATCCCTCAACTCACTTATTAAGACCGTGACTTGCTGCCGCCTACTGGCGGGTTTAGTTTCATAGTTAAAGTACCCTTTAATTAAAACATTAACATTAGAAATCATTTCATATTTAAATATTGATTTAAAAAAAAATCTCATAGCTTTATTTATGCAATTATAAATGGAGTGTAAATATATAAATGCCGCTTCTGTGTCTCCTCTAGACTGCTAAGATGGATTTTGATTAAATGATTTAATTTGACTGGTAACAGTGGTACTGTATAATTATTGTATAATTAATTATTATTGTATAAATAAGTATAATTACTGAATAATTTGAATGTTAGTATTTGACATAAAAGGTGATTCATAACTCTAAATAAGTTTTAGAAAGAATGTCCATATATAGGTGAAAATGCCCCTGGAAATCAATTTAAGGTGGCAAATTAAATTAAATTAATTAATTAAAAAATGAATTTCGGTCCTGCTGTTAACTGACCACTGCATAGAATATTAAAAAATATTAATATCTTTGTGAGTCTGCTGTCAACAACAGGCCTAAACCAGCACAAAAACACAATCAGTAAAATATTATCTAATTATCAACAAAACATTGAAAATATTGAGATATATTTTTGTCAATATTGCACACCCCTAATGTACGGTATTAATTTTGATTTCTTCTGGTCTTAAAAAGCCTTAATTTTTACTTTAAAAAGTGTGCAGGAACCCTGTAAACGGTTAGTAGTTACCTAGCCTAGCAAGTCAGTTATTTTCAGTAAATGAATTAATACGCTTCTTGGTCTCCATTGCTTTTGCTCTATAGTTCTCACCAACATGAAGAGAAAGAAGGACATCATGCCAATTACAGTTACTGTGACTAATACTGAATATGTAATGCAAATGTAAAAATATAATGGAAATGCAAATGCATTGTTGAATGATAATAACATAGTATTTTGCCTGTTAATGCCTGCAGTGCAGTGCAGAAAATGATATGACAGCAATAAGGTCTAAATGTAACTGGCCCCTCTAACAGCACAACTGGCCCCAGCTTGGCCCCCCAGTGGAAATGTTCTAGAACCGCCACTGTGTGTGTGTGTGTGTGTGTGTGTGTGTGTGTGTGTGTGTGTGTGTGTGTGTGATTGTGTGTGTGTGTGTGTGTGTGTGTGTGTGTGTGTGTGTGTGTGTGTGTGTGTGTGTGTGTGTGTGTGTGTGTGTGATTGTGTATGTGTGTGTAAGTGAGTGTGTGAGATTGTGTA